>NC_054884.1:6549403-6726066 GCF_018320785.1 Cheilinus undulatus | reverse complement strand
TCAACTGCCTAACTTGACAATGAAATACTAAGGAAAAAAATATCCCAACTTTACATTGAAATATTTCAGAAACCGCCAGTTTCCAAACACTCATTCCACCTCACAGTGGTAGTTGAAGACCCAAAGAATATTTCTGGCACTGTCCCAAGCCAATCTGATGGAATTTGTCAAAGAAAAAGCCTTCTCAAATATACTAGAGTAATAACTCAACTGCCTGACTTGACAATGAAATACTAAGGAAAAAATGCCCAACTTTACATTGCAATATTTCAGAAACCGCCAGTTTCCATACACTCATTCCACCTCACAGTGGTAGTTGAAGACCCAAAGAATATTTCTGGCACTGTCCCAAGCCAATCTGATGGAATTTGTCAAAGAAAAAGCCTTCTCAAATATGCTACAGTAACAACTCAACTGCCTAACTTGACAATGAAATACTAAGGAAAAAAATATCCCAACTTTACATTGAAATATTTCAGAAACCGCCAGTTTCCAAACACTCATTCCACCTCACAGTGGTAGTTGAAGACCCAAAGAATATTTCTGGCACTGTCCCAAGCCAATCTGATGAATCAGATCAAAGTAAAAGCCTTCTCAAATATGCTACAGTAACAACTCAACTGCCTAACTTGACAATGAAATACTAAGGAAAAAAATATCCCAACTTTACATTGAAATATTTCAGAAACCGCCAGTTTCCAAACACTCATTCCACCTCACAGTGGTAGTTGAAGACCCAAAGAATATTTCTGGCACTGTCCCAAGCCAATCTGATGGAACTTTTCAAAGAAAAAGCCTTCTCAAATATGCTACAGTAACAACTCAACATCCTAACTTGACAATGAAATACTAAGGAAAAAATACCCAACTTTACAGTGAAATATTTCAGAAACCGCCAGTTTCCAAACACTCATTCCACCTCACAGTGGTAGTTGAAGACCCTAAGAATATTTCTGGCACTGTCCCAAGCCAATCTGATGAATCAGATCAAAGTAAAAGCCTTCTCAAATATGCTACAGTAACAACTCAACTGCCTAACTTGACAATGAAATACTAAGGAAAAAAATATCCCAACTTTACATTGAAATATTTCAGAAACTGCCAGTTTCCAAACACTCATTCCACCTCACAGTGGTAGTTGAAGACCCAAAGAATATTTCTGGCACTGTCCCAAGCCAATCTGATGGAATTTGTCAAAGTAAAAGCCTTCTCAAATATGCTACAGTAACAACTCAACTGCCTAACTTGACAATGAAATACTAAGGAAAAAATGCCCAACTCTACATAGAAATATTTAAGAAACCGCCAGTTTCCAAACACTCATTCCACCTCACAGTGGTAGTTGAAGACCCAAAGAATATTTCTGGCACTGTCCCAAGCAAATCTGATGGAATTTGTCAAAGAAAAAGCCTTCTCAAATATGCTACAGTAACAACTCAACTGCCTAACTTGACAATGAAATACTAAGGAAAAAATGCCCAACTTTACATTGAAATATTTCAGAAACCGCCAGTTTCCAAACACTCATTCCACCTCACAGTGGTAGTTGAAGACCCAAAGAATATTTCTGGCACTGTCCCAAGCCAATCTGATGAATAAGATCAAAGAAAAAGCCTTCTTAAATATGCTACAGTAACAACTCAACTGCCTAACTTGACAATGAAATACTAAGGAAAAAATGCCCAACTTTACATTGAAATATTTCAGAAACCGCCAGTTTCCAAACACTCATTCCACCTCACAGTGGTAGTTGAAGACCCAAAGAATATTTCTGGCACTGTCCCAAGCCAATCTGATGAATCAGATCAAAGTAAAAGCCTTCTCAAATATGCTACAGTAACAAATCAACTGCCTAACTTGACAATGAAATACTAAGGAAAAAAATATCCCAACTTTACATTGAAATATTTCAGAAACCGCCAGTTTCCAAACACTCATTCCACCTCACAGTGGTAGTTGAAGACCCAAAGAATATTTCTGGCACTGTCCCAAGCCAATCTGATGAATCAGATCAAAGTAAAAGCCTTCTCAAATATGCTACAGTAACAACTCAACTGCCTAACTTGACAATGAAATACTAAGGAAAAAATGTCGACTTTGCATTGAAATATTTCAGAAACCGCCAGTTTCCAAACACTCATTCCACCTCACAGTGGTAGTTGCAGACCCAAAGAATATTTCTGGCACTGTCCCAAGCCAATCTGATGGAATTTCTCAAAGAAAAAGCCTTCTCAAATATGCTACAGTAACAACTCAACTGCCTAACTTGACAATGAAATACTAAGGAAAAAAATATCCCAACTTTACATAGAAATATTTCAGAAACCGCCAGTTTCCAAACACTCATTCCACCTCACAGTGGTAGTTGAAGACCCAAAGAATATTTCTGGCACTGTCCCAAGCCAATCTGATGAATCAGATCAAAGTAAAAGCCTTCTCAAATATGCTACAGTAACAACTCAACTGCCTAACTTGACAATGAAATACTAAGGAAAAAAATATCCCAAATTTACATTGAAATATTTCAGAAACCGCCAGTTTCCAAACACTCATTCCACCTCACAGTGGTAGTTGAAGACCCAAAGAATATTTCTGGCACTGTCCCAAGCCAATCTGATGGAATTTCTCAAAGAAAAAGCCTTCTCAAATATGCTACAGTAACAACTCAACTGCCTAACTTGACAATGAAATACTAAGGAAAAAATGCCCAACTTTACATTGAAATATTTCAGAAACCGCCAGTTTCCAAACACTCATTCCACCTCACAGTGGTAGTTGAAGACCCAAAGAATATTTCTGGCACTGTCCCAAGCCAATCTGATGGAATTTCTCAAAGAAAAAAACCTTCTCAAATATGCTACAGTAACAACTCAACTGCCTAACTTGACAATGAAATACTAAGGAAAAAATGCCCAACTTTACATAGAAATATTTCAGAAACCGCCAGTTTCCAAACACTCATTCCACCTCACAGTGGTAGTTGAAGACCCAAAGAATATTTCTGGCACTGTCCCAAGCCAATCTGATGGAATTTGTCAAAGAAAAAGCCTTCTCAAATATGCTACAGTAACAACTCAACTGCCTAACTTGACAATGAAATACTAAGGAAAAAATGCCCAACTTTACATTGAAATATTTCAGAAACCGCCAGTTTCCAAACACTCATTCCACCTCACAGTGGTAGTTGCAGACCCAAAGAATATTTCTGGCACTGTCCCAAGCCAATCTGATGGAATTTGTCAAAGAAAAAGCCTTCTCAAATATGCTACAGTAACAACTCAACTGCCTAACTTGACAATGAAATACTAAGGAAAAATGCCCAACTTTACATTGAAATATTTCAGAAACCGCCAGTTTCCAAACACTCATTCCACCTCACAGTGGTAGTTGCAGACCCAAAGAATATTTCTGGCACTGTCCCAAGCCAATCTGATGGAATTTGTCAAAGAAAAAGCCTTCTCAAATATGCTACAGTAACAACTGCCTAACTTGACAATGAAATACTAAGGAAAAAAATATCCCAACTTTACATTGAAATATTTCAGAAACCGCCAGTTTCCAAACAATCATTCCACCTCACAGTGGTAGTTGAAGACCCAAAGAATATTTCTGGCACTGTCCCAAGCCAATCTGATGGAATTTGTCAAAGAAAAAGCCTTCTCAAATATGCTACAGTAACAACTCAACTGCCTAACTTGACAATGAAATACTAAGGAAAAAAATATCCCAACTTTACATTGAAATATTTCAGAAACCGCCAGTTTCCAAACACTCATTCCACCTCACAGTGGTAGTTGAAGACCCAAAGAATATTTCTGGCACTGTCCCAAGCCAAACTGATGGAATTTGTCAAAGTAAAAGCCTTCTCAAATATGCTACAGTAACAACTCAACTGCCTAACTTGACAATGAAATACTAAGGAAAAAATGCCCAAGCCAATCTGATGGAATTTGTCAAAGAAAAAGCCTTCTCAAATATGCTACAGTAACAACTCAACTGCCTAACTTGACAATGAAATACTAAGGAAAAAATGTCCAACTTTACATTGAAATATTTCAGAAACCGCCAGTTTCCAAACACTCATTCCACCTCACAGTGGTAGTTGAAGACCCAAAGAATATTTCTGGCACTGTCCCAAGCCAATCTGATGAATCAGATCAAAGTAAAAGCCTTCTCAAATATGCTACAGTAACAACTCAACTGCCTAACTTGACAATGAAATACTAAGGAAAAAAATATCCCAAATTTACATTGAAATATTTCAGAAACCGCCAGTTTCCAAACACTCATTCCACCTCACAGTGGTAGTTGAAGACCCAAAGAATATTTCTGGCACTGTCCCAAGCCAATCTGATGAATCAGATCAAAGAAAAAGCCTTCTCAAATATGCTACAGTAACAACTCAACTGCCTAACTTGACAATGAAATACTAAGGAAAAAATGCCCAACTTTACATTGAAATATTTCAGAAACCGCCAGTTTCCAAACACTCATTCCACCTCACAGTGGTAGTTGAAGACCCAAAGAATATTTCTGGCACTGTCCCAAGCCAATCTGATGGAATTTGTCAAAGTAAAAGCCTTCTCAAATATGCTACAGTAACAACTCAACTGCCTAACTTGACAATGAAATACTAAGGAAAAAATGCCCAACTCTACATAGAAATATTTCAGAAACCGCCAGTTTCCAAACACTCATTCCACCTCACAGTGGTAGTTGAAGACCCAAAGAATATTTCTGGCACTGTCCCAAGCCAATCTGATGAATCAGATCAAAGTAAAAGCCTTCTCAAATATGCTACAGTAACAACTCAACTGCCTAACTTGACAATGAAATACTAAGGAAAAAATGCCCAACTTTACATTGAAATATTTCAGAAACCGCCAGTTTCCAAACACTCATTCCACCTCACAGTGGTAGTTGAAGACCCAAAGAATATTTCTGGCACTGTCCCAAGCCAATCTGATGGAATTTGTCAAAGAAAAAGCCTTCTCAAATATGCTACAGTAACAACTCAACTGCCTAACTTGACAATGAAATACTAAGGAAAAAATGCCCAACTTTACATAGAAATATTTCAGAAACCGCCAGTTTCCAAACACTCATTCCACCTCACAGTGGTAGTTGAAGACCCAAAGAATATTTCTGGCACTGTCCCAAGCCAATCTGATGAATAAGATCAAAGAAAAAGCCTTCTTAAATATGCTACAGTAACAACTCAACTGCCTAACTTGACAATGAAATACTAAGGAAAAAATGCCCAACTTTACATTGAAATATTTCAGAAACCGCCAGTTTCCAAACACTCATTCCACCTCACAGTGGTAGTTGAAGACCCAAAGAATATTTCTGGCACTGTCCCAAGCCAATCTGATGAATCAGATCAAAGTAAAAGCCTTCTCAAATATGCTACAGTAACAACTCAACTGCCTAACTTGACAATGAAATACTAAGGAAAAAATGCCCAACTTTACATTGAAATATTTCAGAAACCGCCAGTTTTCAAACACTCATTCCACCTCACAGTGGTAGTTGAAGACCCAAAGAATATTTCTGGCACTGTCCCAAGCCAATCTGATGGAATTTGTCAAAGAAAAAGCCTTCTCAAATATGCTACAGTAAAGTTGGGCATTATTTACTTAGTATTTCATTGTCAAGTTAGGCAGTTGAGTTGTTACTGTAGCATATTTGAGAAGGCTTTTTCTTTGAAAAGTTCCATCAGATTGGCTTGGGACAGTGCCAGAAATGTTGTTTGGGTCTTCAACTACCGCTATGAGGTGGAATGAGTGTGTGGAAACAGGGGGTTTCTTAAATATTTCAATTTAAAGTTGGCCAAATTTCTTCCTTAGGATTTCATTTAGGCAGTTGAGTTGTTACTGTAGGATATTTGAGAAGGCTTTTATTTTCAAATCTTCCATCAGATTGCCTTGGGGCAGTGCCAGAAATATTCTTTGGGTCTTCAACTACCACTGTGAGGTGGAATAAGTGTGTGGAAACTGGCGGTTTCTGAAATATTTCAATTTAAAGTTGGCCAAATTTCTTCCTTAGAATTTCATTTAGGCAGCTGAGTTGTTATTGTAGCATATTTTAGAAGGCTTTTATTTTCAAATCTTCCATCAGATTGCCTTGGGACTGTGCCAGAAATATTCTTTGGGTCTTCAACTACCACTGTGAGGTGGAATGAGTGTGTGGAAACAGGGGGTTTCTTAAATATTTCAATTTAAAGTGGGGCATTATTTCCTTAGTATATCATACTAAAGTTAGGCAGTTGAGTTGTTACTGTAGCATATTTGAGAAGGCTTTTATTTTGAAATCTTCCACCAGATTGCCTTGGGACAGTGCCAGAAATATTGTTTGGGACTTCAACTACCACTGTGAGGTGGAATGAGTGTGTGGAAACAGGGGGTTTCTTAAATATTCTTTGAAATGCTTGTCATTTGTCCTTGTTTTATTTCTCCTGGCATCCTTTTTTTTCTTCCTTTGGCTGCTTTTCAGGGTAGGCTGTTGTTGTTAGTGTGAGAATAGCAAGGTTTTCAGGCCGGTGACTTCGCCATTATCAAGTTGTCTCTTGGTGTCATTGTCTGGTAGCGCTAGAATTCAAATGTGATAAAACGGATTTTCACATATTTCTGCTGGATCTCATTGCATTTGACTAAAAGTGTCACAAATAATTAATTATATCATAAAACGATTTGCCAGTTCCCGCAGCATGCGAGCACCGATGGAGGTGGGAGGAATCCCCCAAAGGAGCAAGGCGGGGGGATACATGAAACAAGCTTGCTGGTGTAGCCCAGGTGGTCAGGGCAGTCATTAAAAGATGAAGAAAGGTGTAAAATGCATTTTCTCTAAATGTAAAAACAGTATAAAACAGGCTACAGATCATCATAAAGTAAAAAATGACATTGTCTTTTAAATAAAACATTAAAAAAAGTTAAAATGTCAATAAAAGCTATTAAGTTCATCTTCTTTTAGAATAAAAGCTAATTAAGAATTAAAATGACAATTTAAAGTCATAACTAGCCTTTCCACAAGATTAGGAATGGTTAAAAAGGATTAAAAGTTATTTTAAGTCGTTTCTAAATTAAAATAAGCACCCTGCACTCAGTTGTTCAGCGCCCCCTGCTGGAATAACTCGGTAGAGAACTTGTGTGCATGTGACCAGTGTTGTTTTTGCTCTGAACCGAGATGAGAGAGAAGCAGACGCCCATGGAGGATCATCTGAGTGAAAAAGCTGCTTTAGCACTTGAAATTGAGACTTGTAAGATTGAAAACAGCAAGAAAAGTAAGAAATAAGCCTAGACAACGTTGTGGTTCCTGAAGATACACAAGACGAGTGGATTTCAATGCCCTCACGGAGCGGTTTTCTCCGTTTTTACAGCGTGCATGTTGAATTCCCAGTGAGTTAGCTACTAGCTAATTTGCATTATAGCATCACTATTTCATTAGCATTTTAGTGGTTTTAGCTTTGATATTCAGTAACAAAAACCAGTCGGGGAAAGCTGGAAATATGATTTAACTTAGATTAAAGGATAAATAGCACGCTTATAGCATATTTTGTTCAAATTAAAAGTAAGCTATGAGTGTCAATGTTAATGATGAGCTTACTAAGCTACCAGTTAACAATCCATGATGAAGCGTGATATGTGAATGTGTCATTTATTATTTTTTGAGCTCAGCTGCTAAAAAAGTGAAATGTTTCATCAAGCTATAATGGATATTGTACATAATTCATGTTAAAACTGTGACGTATTTCCAAATTCATGTGTGTATTAAGGTTGAAAATTATTCCTAATTTTGTAAAATGATTTTATTACCGTGACTATGGAAAAAAGAGTCAATTTGTGATTTAAGTGAACACATTAAGTGACTTTTCTGCACATTCTGTGCAGGCTGTTTTTTTTTTGTGAGTAAGAGTTGTCCAGAAATCCATCTGAGAAGGACCCTTCCATCCCACTTCCCTGGTTTCATCATCCCATCATCATCCCTTCATCCTACATTGGTTCCAGCTATCATCATCATCACATCTTCATCTCCTCCGCTTCGTCTACACCTCTGGAAACCAGGATGGACACTTGAGTAACGGTTGGGTAGGGAATAAGGATTGTATAGAGACTGATCTAAACAAGGAATTTTAAGTTTTATTTTTATATTTATTATTTGAATAACGATCGTTATACTATTTAGTATAATTGTTATTATTTTTGGGTCATTATTTTTGTTTTGTTTAAGAGGTAAAGGATTCAAATGTTACCTAAACCAAAAGGTTGTTAAGAATGTAAAAGTAAATTTTGTTGGTTACTGTTGAGGAACGGCATATAAAGCAAAAAGGCAAAAAACCCAACAAATTGAACAGTAAATGAGAACTATATGTTGTGTGCGTGCGTGGTGGATGAACCCAGATGCGGAGTCGGGAGCAGTTTTAAGAGATTTATTGTGCGCAGGAAAAGGGGGGGGGAATCCAAGTGTCCGGAGCTTGAGGGGAAATCTTCGTGGGTGAGAGTGCTGGAGTCGAGCTGCTGGTGAGCGGAGAGTGAGGCACTGGAAAAGAGGAGAGACACGTAAGTAGGAGAATCCACAGGTAAGTACAGAAATAAATCAACAAATCACGAGAGATACTGAGCCGAGCGCTGGAGCTTTACCACGGGGAGTAAAGAGCGAAACTCTGGCACTGCAGAGAGTTTCCAGGCGTCTCTTGTAGGTGAGTGGTGAGGAGTGATTAATCGCAGGTGTGAGAACTCTCCGCAGCGCTGTGGGGGGAAGGTGAACCTCAGGGGAAGCAGTGACAAGTTACCAGCAACAGGGCCGGTTCCCGGAAACCGGAAACCGGAAGTCCATAACAATAAAATGACCTTTCAAAGTAACCATGACAGTACCCCTCTCCTAACGGACGCCTCCTGGCGTCCTACCAGGCTTACCCGGGTTGGCCGCATAGAAATCGCGGAGAAGGCTGTTATCCAGAATCAGACCCCGCGAAATCCAGGAGCGCTCCTCTGGTCCATAACCCTCCCAATCTACCAGGTATTGGAAGCCGCGTCCGTGCGGTCGAACGTCCAAAATCTTGGAGACTGTGTACGCTGGGTGATCATCGATGATCCGGGGGTGTGGAGGGGCAACGGCAGGTGGGCTGAGGTCACTGGAAGTCACCGGTTTCAATAGGGACACATGGAAAGTGGGGTGTATCTTCATAGACTCTGGAAGCCTGAGGGTGACTGCAGACGGATTAATCACTTTAACCACTTCAAAAGGGCCCACAAAACGAGGAGAGAGCTTACGTGACTCCACATCCAGAGGTAGGTCCCGGGATGACAGCCAGACTCTTTGCCCCACCTGATACGCCGGAGCGGGGGAGCGATGCATATCGGCCATCCTCTTGTTCCTCTCTGCTGTGCGTGTCAGGGCAGCCCTGGCGGTCTTACATACCTCCTCATCCTCCGGAGATGTTGCTGCACCGAAGAGACGGCCACAGATTGCTCCTGCTCAGGAAACAGGGGAGGTTGAAAGCCGAAGCAACACATGAAGGGGGACATACCTGTGGCCGAGGAGGTGAGGGAGTTATGCGCATATTCCACCCAGGGGAGGTGTGTGCTCCAGGAGACGGGGTGGTGCGCAGCGACGCAGCGCAGAGCGGTCTCCAAACCCTGGTTCGCCCGCTCCGTCTGGCCGTTGGTCTGGGGGTGATATCCGGAGGACAGACTGGCTGTTGCGCCCAACTCTCTGCAAAACTCCTTCCAAACTTGAGAAGTAAACTGGGGTCCACGGTCTGACACAATGTCACAAGGGAGTCCATGTAATCTGAAGACATGTAACACTAGAAGCTGAGCGGTCTGGAGGGCTGAGGGGAGTTTGGGTAATGGTACATAATGCACACACTTAGAAAATCTGTCCACGATGGTAAGAATGACTGTGTTACCTTCTGAAGGAGGAAGGCCGGTGACAAAATCCAGAGCTATGTGTGACCAGGGGCGTTGGGGAGTAGGGAGAGGGCGCAACAAACCAGCAGGGGGACGATGGGAGGATTTACCCCTGGCGCAGACCGAGCAGGCTGCCACGAACTGACGGGTGTCACGTGTCATACCAGGCCACCAAAAACTCCGCTGGAGGAACTGGAGGGTCCTGTGAAAGCCAGGATGACAAGTAAGCCTGGAGGAGTGGGCCCACTGAAGCACTGGAGATCTAGCAGAGTCTGGAACGAACAGGCGATCTGGAGGTCCAGTTCCAGGGTCAGGTTGTTGTTCCTGGGCCTGACGGACGATGGATTGGATCTCCCAGATGGCTGCTCCAACAACACAGGTAGGTGGAAGGATGAGGTCGGGTTCCTCTGTGTCTCCAGAACCGGAATCCCTCCGGGAGAGCGCATCTGGCTTTAGGTTTCTGGAACCTGGTCTGTAGGACAATGTGAAATTAAATCGGCTCAAGAAAAGGGCCCAGCGAGCCTGGCGTGGATTCAACCGCCGGGCCGATCTAAGGTAAGCCAAATTCTTGTGATCAGTCCAAATAAGAAAGGGGTGGCTGGTGCCCTCCAACCAGTGCCTCCACTCTTGCAGGGCCCACACAACAGCCAGCAACTCTCGGTTACCCACATCATAGTTTCTCTCCGCTGGTGACAGACGACGGGAGAAAAAGGCACAGGGATGCAGTCTCTAAGTCTCTGGGTTCCTCTGGGAGAGAACAGCCCCCACCCCCTTGTCGGAGGCGTCCACCTCCACAACAAACTGGAGAGAAGGGTTGGGATGCTTGAGCACCGGAGCAGAAGTAAAGAGAGTCTTTAGTTTGGAGAAAGCCTCCTCAGCCTCCAGACTCCACCTAAAGGGGGCGCTAACTGAGGTAAGACGGGTGAGGGGAGCTGCCACCTTACTGTAGTCCCTAATAAACCTGCGATAAAAGTTGGCGAACCCTAAAAACCTCTGTAACTCTTTGCGGGAAGAAGGAGTGGGCCACTCACTCACCGCTTGGATCTTGGCAGGGTCTGGTTGGAGCTGGCCTTGAGCAATAACATAACCTAAGAAGTTGACCGAGGGGGCGTGGAACTCGCACTTCTCAGGTTTCACATAAAGTTTGTTCTCCAAAAGCCTCTGCAAAACTAACCGGACGTGCTGTTGATGCTCTAGCAGGGTGCGGGAGAAAATAAGAATGTCGTCAAGATAAACAAACACGAATCTGTTGAGCATGTCACGAAGCACATCATTAATAAGCGCCTGGAAGACGGCTGGGGCGTTAGTTAAACCGAAGGGCATAACCAAATACTCGAAGTGTCCAAGAGGCGTGTTAAAAGCCGTCTTCCATTCATCTCCCTCTTTAATACGGATGAGATGGTAAGCATTGCGAAGGTCAAGCTTAGTGAAAATCTGCGCGGAGCACAGGGGCTCGAACGAGGGGTCAGTGAGAGGGAGAGAGTATTTATTTTTAACGGTGATGTCATTAAGACCCTGAAAATCAATACAGGGCCTAAGAGAGGCATCCTTCTTTTTAACAAAGAAGAAACCTGCTCCTAAAGGCGAGGAAGAGGGCCGAATCAACCCGGAAGCCAAGGAGTCTTGAATATAAGTCTCCATGGCTTCCTTCTCGGGGCGTGAGAGATTGTAGAGCCGACTACTGGGCAAGGGGGCGCCAGGGAGCAAGTCTATAGCGCAATCATAAGGTCGATGCGGGGGGAGAGATATGGCCAGCTCCTTGCTGAAAACGGGCGCTAAATCATGGTATTCAGCAGGGACACCAGACAGATCAGGCTGACAGGGGGCGACTCTAGGGCGAGAAGAGAACGGATTGGCTGAACGGAGACAATGCGAATGACAGTGGACGCTCCAATTAGTGATGGAAGCCGTCTTCCAGTTAATTTGAGGATTGTGCATCTGTAACCAGGGAAGACCGAGCACTATGGGAGAGTGGGGAGACGGGATAACAAAAAAGGAAATATCCTCGCGGTGATTACCCGAAATTATGAGAGTGAGGGGGGCGGTCCGATGAGTCACTCTCGCGAGAACTCTACCATCTAGGGCGGTAACAGTCTTAGGGGAATCTAGAGGTTCGAGAGGAATTTGAAGCTGTTTGGTCAATTCATCTTGAATAAAATTGTCATCAGCGCCGGAGTCAATGAGAACCTGAAGAGGGAGTGAGTTCCTGCCCCAGAGAAGGCATGAGGGAACGGTGATACGGGGGGGAGAGCTAGGTGTGGAAGAGGTGTGGCTCACTAGTGCGCCCTCTGTCACTAGTGAGCCTGGTCTTTTGGCGTAGAAGGGCAGGAGGCTAGAAAATGACCTGATTGACCACAGTAAATGCACAGTCTAAGATTTAACCTTCTCTGGCGTTCTCCGGGACTGAGTCTGGTTCTACCTAACTGCATGGGTTCAGATAGAGGGGAGCTGGGTGGAGAAACACTAGTCTTGGGAGTGATAGTAATGGGTGAAGGGGTTTGGACAACAGAGGGAGCCACTGGACGGGGTTTAGACTGTCGCTTCTCTCGCTGTCTCTCCCTCAACCTGTTGTCTATCTTAATGATTAGGGAAATCAAGGACTCTAGTGAATCTGGCTCATCCCGAGAGGCTAATTCATCCTTAAGCTCCTCGGATAAACTCCTCAGGAATATGCCCTTGAGCTCTGTCCCCCCCATCCACTCTCAGAGGCTAAAATACGAAAATCTACAGAGAATTCTGCGGCTGACTGGGAACCCTGAGAAAGGGAAAATAATCTTTTGGCTGCTTCCTGTCCCTGCAGGGGGTGGTCAAAAACACGAATTAACTCAGCAGAAAAGACAGAAAACGAGGCTAACAAAGGGAACTTCTTCTCCCATAAACTAGTGGCCCAACGTGAGGCCTTACCACGCAGGAGATTAATGACATAAGCTATCTTGGCTCTATCTGAGGGATAGCTGCTAGGCTGCTGGTCAAATACTAAGGTGCATCTTAACAAAAAACTACTGGCTGACCCAATCTCACCAGCGAAAAATTCAGGCTGAGGCACATAAGGCTCTTTCAAGGAAGGAGGGGAAGGAGATGCAGGGGCTGAGGGATTAACGGTGGCATTACTCACAGAGGTGGGAACAGGAGGAACGCAGGGAGGCTGAGAAAGAGACTGCAGGTGGTCGGAAAGGGTGGAGACTTGGGTGCTGAGGCCTTGCAGGGATTTCATGATTCCAGTGAGCATGCCTTCGTGTTGTCCTAGGCGTTGTCCTTGTTGTGTGATGGCTGTCTTGATGGGGTCCAGATCCGCTGGGTCCATGGTTTGGCCAGAGTTTACTGTTGTGTGCGTGCGTGGTGGATGAACCCAGATGCGGAGTCGGGAGCAGTTTTAAGAGATTTATTGTGCGCAGGAAAAGGGGGGGGGATCCAAGTGTCCGGAGCGTGAGGGGAAATCTTCGTGGGTGAGAGTGCTGGAGTCGAGCTGCTGGTGAGCGGAGAGTGAGGCACTGGAAAAGAGGAGAGACACGTAAGTAGGAGAATCCACAGGTAAGTACAGAAATAAATCAACGAATCACGAGAGATACTGAGCCGAGCGCTGGAGCTTTACCACGGGGAGTAAAGAGCGAAACTCTGGCACTGCAGAGAGTTTCCAGGCGTCTCTTGTAGGTGAGTGGTGAGGAGTGATTAATCGCAGGTGTGAGAACTCTCCACAGCGCCGTGGGGGGAAGGTGAACCTCAGGGGAAGCAGTGACAAGTTACCAGCAACAGGGCCGGTTCCCGGAAACCGGAAACCGGAAGTCCATAACAATAAAATGACCTTTCAAAGTAACCATGACACTATATAAAAATCTAAATCAGTGTTGGTGTTAATTATTGGAGGGAGGCTTAAATTTAATTAACTACTGACTACTTCATTAGGCTATTACTCTCCTCATAGAACCTAGACTTAGATCCACCCACTGGAAAAACTCAGGCACAGTGCCTGAGCGGGTTACACTGGCTTGCCCGCTGTCAGCATTGCGACATCACTCTGCTTTTTACATTTGGGAAAAAAACATTGCATTTACCAATCTGCTATACTCTCTTTGTCTGCCAGATGCTGCTCTGCACACATACTCATGACAACTCTTCCTCTGGATAAAGCTCAAAGAGCCACGAAGCCATCAAAATATTACAACTTTCTGTCTTTACCTTTTTTTTTGTATTGCCAAACTTTATTTGGCAATACAAATCACAATACAATAAGACTCAGCACAACAATATAAGAAAGTAATCAGACCACCTTCACTTTTAAAGAAAATCTTTTTTATTCTAAAAACTTAAATATCACATGATCAACATACATATTCAGACCCTTTGTAAAACACTTGGAATTGAGTTTAGGTGCCTCCCATATCGCTTGAACTCTTTTACCAAACACTGTTCTACTTAACATCATGTGTGAGTGAAACCAATCCATACCAATCTCTGGTCATCCGCTTCCTCTTTAAAGCTCCATATCTAGCTTACCATAGCCCAATCTCCTGGCCTTTCAGGTGTGGAGGTCCTCCTTGGTCTGGGTCAAAGTCGGAGCTGTCATTTCTCCAGCCTTCTCTACCGACTCTCTTCCTTCTTTCTCTGCTTCCATCCCTGTGTCCTCGTCTGCCTCTTCTCCCGCCTCCGCCACCATAAGCGTAACTCATACTGCGGTTAGAGAACAAACAGAGCTAAAAACAAATAAAATAAGTAAAAACTTGTCCGTGGGACTGTTAAAGCCGGTAAGACTGAGGCTTGTTAGTTAGCTTGTAGCTTAGCCTGAGTTTGCTAAGCTACAAGATGACAGATTAATAGACTGCTTTTTGAACCAGATCCTTAACATAAATTCAAAGCCAACGCTATGCTTTTACTGACAGTCCATGTCTCCGTAATAGTTGCTAAGTTACGTTAAGACTAAACGTTAGAGCACTAATGGACTCTGTCCACAAAACTCGACAGTTGGGGTCCGTTCGAACCGTTCCAGGGCCTAACAGAGTCACCTTTTTAACCATAAACTATCAACCTTGTTTCACCAATAAAATATGAAAAAAAATGTAGCACTGATGAGAAACGATTTGACATTTAAAAAGTCATAAAGATAATTTTAAAGGCTCACAATCTGAGAAAAGTAAATCTATTAGTTCAAAAAGGTCAAAACATGACATTGAAATTGAAAAATAATGTTTATTTGAAAGGCATATATGTTAGAAGGAAAGTCAAAATCATAAATGAAAAGTCAAAATATGATTCAAAATTTTAAATTGTTAGTCTACAAGGTCAAACTATGGGATTATGAAGTCAAAGTTTGGAGCTGAAAATAAGAGGTAAAATACAAAATGATTGGTTAAAAAGGTCAAAATATCACATAAATATTAGAATGATGAATCTTAAAGCTCAAAATATTATATGAGGTTTCCAAATTATGAGTTGAAATGCTCAAAGTATGAAAATAAAAGTCAAAATCCTTAGTTTGAGTCCTAATTGTGAGATGCTAAATTGAAAATGTAAAATTAAAAGGCAAATGATTTTCTTTTCCCACATTCCTGACTTCTAAATATCTAAATATTTTTACTCCTTACTTTTTCAGATTTGATAACTTAAAGGTGCATTGTGTAGAATTTGGCATTTTAGCGACATCTAGCATTCAGATTTTAGAATGAGCCGATCTGTTACCAAAACGTCACACCACTAAGCGACGAGAGCCTGTGAAGACCAAAAAGGATCGTGAGCAGGACATCATTTACAGCAGTGACAAGGTGAGGGTTTATTCATTCATTTTTGCAACCATTATTTTTATAGATTATAGGTCAGTCTTCTTCTCCACCTGCCTTCCAGGTAGCTTTTAGGACCGGCGGGCAGGCTTGTATTTAAAAATTGCGTTTTGCACTTTCTGTCCCCAAAACGTTGCCGTAGACAACATGGCAGTTCGTTATGTCAGCCTCCGTGAGGGCAACCCACGGTAATGTAAATTTAAAAAGCTTTTTTCTAGTTTTGTAAAAAGAAAACGAAAGTTTAAAGGGGATGATTGTGCACTTATTTTAACATACTCCACATAGATATATAAACATTATATCCCATTTACACCGTTTCTGTTTGGTGAAATGCAGCCAGATTCTACACACTGTACCTTTAACAAGGATATCTTAAATCATCAAGGATAAGTTCACATATTTATACTTTAATCTGCACACCTCATACTAATGGGCCAGTTATAACAGAAATATGAGATCATCTTGCGGGCCAGATTTGGCCCCCGGGCCTTGAGTTGGACACCTGTGGACTAGAGGATCTCTTCATTCAATCATTGAAAGTAATCTGTTAAACGCCTTTGTTCTGCACCATACAGTGTTAAAAGAGCATTGTAAGGTTTATACTGTACTTAGGTAACAACGCCACATACCGCTTCTTTAGCCTCCTGAGAACTGAGCTTTGTTTCGAATGCATTTTTACTTTCTTCCATGTAATTGGGATCAGTAGGACCTGATACGTGTGCAAGCTCAGTCTTGTCTTTGAACAGGAATTGGTTTTTACCTAAACTGATATGCACAAATCTCCCCAAGGTCCTGTAAGCAACTAGGTTCCTTTTAGAGGATATGTTTTGGCTGTGTGTTGGTCAGGTGATCAGTTGTTGGGGGTCCTCAATCAGTAAGGTGTCAGTCACTTTAAAGGTATGGTAGAGGCATTTTTGCCCTTATTTTCACAATGGACAACAAGGACTTGTTAAGACCAAGCATCAACAATATTTCTACAGTCAATTTTGAAAAATTGTTGAAAATTCCCTTTCCTAAATCCATACATGCCATAAAATTTCAAAGAGAATCCGTTAAAATGTCTGTGAAATTCTTAAATATAGCTTTAATTTATCCCATAAAAAGTTTCCCAATTTTTTTTTTCACATATTCCCCAAATGACACAGTGAAACTTTATCATAAAGCCTAAACATCCTCATAATAGTTCTCAAAAGTCCATCAAGCTTATTCCCCCATAAATTTCCAGATTCCCCAAAATGTAAAAATTCATTCTACAAATATTCTGTGAAACTGACAGAAAATGACCATTAACAACCCTCAACTTTCCATGGAGTTTTTTTGAAATTTTCAAAAGACAACCTCCCCAAAATTACAATCAAATTTCCCCAAATTTATAAACAGTGTTGGGTAGCGTTACTTTTGAAACTAACTCATTAGATTACTGCGTTACATACTGAGAAAAGTAACTCATTACGTTACCGCGCTACCTACTTCTAAAACTAACGCGTTAGAGTACTTTTGCATAAATATTAAAACCCTTTAGCCACTCGTTTAACTCGGTGGTTGTAAAAACAACAGACAACGACCACACGCCTGAATTTGAATGTGCAGACTCTTACGCCAGTGTACAGCCTTATTTACAGCCCATAATCTGTATCTCTGCAGCCTGAGAACACCACTAACAGACAGGAAAACCTTTACCACTGTTTAACATGCTCACAGTCAGACAACAAGCTGAGCAGAGGCAGACAGAATCACTCAAACGCTGTGCGTAATAACCGTGTGTAATTGGAACAGCTGATTCAATGAAAGCAAACGGAGCTTTTAAACTCACCAGGATTCTGCTCTTGTCCCTTTCATCATAATGGGGATAATTCCACAGTGGCCTGCTGTCTTCTCTGTAATCTCGCTGGCTCAACAAGCTAACAATGTGAGCATAATGGCACAGAATGTTTACCTTCCACTGCCACGTGCTAACGTGACTACAGGAAGAGAGAAGGACAAACAGAGCAGAAGCTTCAAGGAGCTTCTTTTTTTTCTTTCTCTCTTTTTGAAGCCATAGAAGAGAAGAAATTTGGGCTTTTTCTTTCAGTAACGGATTACTTTTGTGAAAATGTAACTAATAACAGGATTACTTGAATTGTAAAACTAACGCGTTACGTTACTCGTTACTCCAAAAAAGTAATGAGTACTCTAACAGATTACTTTGTAATGCGTTACCCCCAACACTGTTTATTAAGATTTCCCAAATTTACATGAAATTACCGAATAATTCTAATGCAACCCCCCCAAAGAAAGAAAATCAAATAAATTTCCCCAAAATTAAAAATACAAAACCCACATTGTGATGAAAATACCTTATTTATTTATTTATTTATTTATTTAATATTTATTTGACATGGACACACATTAACATTGATGCTGTGATATTTAATCATACACAGGTCCCAGATGCACTGTTCAAAACGGATACCCAATATTCAAAAATGTCCACAAGATGCCAAGAATTTTCCAAACAAAATTTCCAGTTTCCCATGAAAATGCCAAAGAAAACAATTGGAGGCGGGGGAATACAGGGCGCCAACCTGCGAACCAAGCTCGCTGGCTTGTCCGGGGTCAGCATCGCGACATACAGAGAGTGGGCCAGGCTGAAAAAAGCAGCCAGTAGATGGCAGTATGACATTTTTTGTTCAGCCTTCTGGCACATATATGTATGTATGTATATAAATGTGGTTTATCTGCACTATTTCTCTCTCTCCCCTTCTCCTAGTCATTAGCCTCTCTGTGTGTGTGTGCGTGTAGCAATAAGAGTAAAGGACACACAATCAGCGAATGTACAAATGCATGTTCTGCCGTGAAAGGCCTGAAATGAGAAGAAAAATTAGATAACTAATTTTAGTAATAACCCAAAGACAACATAATAATGATGACATATAGAGCTCTAGTTACATATATGTGCCTAAGGGCTGAACAAAAATGTCATACCGCCATCTACTGGCTGCTTTTTCAGCCTGGCCCTCTCTCTGTATGCACTCCTCTGACTGTTCTTGTCTGTTATCAGTTTTTTTACTTGATTATTTATTTGTACACACAATAATAAATAAAACTTTCCATCAAATAGTACAGTCATATATTTCTAGCTGTTCCCACAGACTTGCTTTAGATGAAACTTTTGTGCCATCAATCTTTGAATCTGCTAAATCCCAAATTTGTTCAATAGGATTCAAATCCGGACTTTGACTTGGCCAGTCCATCAGTTCCAGTACTCCAAAGTCCTTTTTCTTGTTCAGATAGTCTCTGCACAGCTTTGAAGTATGCTTGGAATCATTGTCTTGTTGGTATATGAACCCACGACCAATCAGATTCAGTCCAGAAGGGATTCCATGATGCACTAAGATGTTGTGATAGACGTTCTTGTTCATGTTACTGTCCATTTTCACTAATTTGCCCACACCGTATCCACAAATGGAACCCCATACCATAATGGAATCTCCACCGTGTTTCACTGTGGGTGCCGGCATCAAAAGGTTCTCCAGCTTTTCTGCGGACATAAACATGACGATGTTGACCCAAGAGTTCAAACTTGGACTCGTCCGTCCAGAGTACCTTCTTCCCGTCATAAATAGTCGAGTGTTTGTGCTCCCTGGCAAATCTGAGGCGTTTCTGGATGTTTGCAGGCCTCAATAATGGCTTCTTAGCAGCTATTCTTCCCTTTAAGCCTTGTTCTGTCAGTCGTCTGCTTATGGCTTCTGGAGACTTTCTCAGACTCTGATCTAGAAGCATTTATCTCTGCCTAAAGATCAGCAGTGGTCTTCCTTCTGTCTCTAGTACTTAAAATCTTGAGGTGTCTGACATCTGCTTCAGTTAACTTTGGTTTCCTGCCTCTTCTTTGGCGCATTTTGTAAGTACCAGTCTCGGCAATTGACTCCAAAGCATACTTGACCACACTGTGAGAACACTTTATGTCTTTCCCTATTTGTTTAAGAGACCATCCAGCATCATGAAGTGCTTTAATGCAGACTCTTTCATTTTCACTGAGCTCTCCACGTTTTACCATTTTGAACAGGAATGAGGAATTTCAAACTGAATTCACCTTTTTATACCCAAATTTGAGCCGGCTCACTGGGCTTCTCTGAGAAGTCAGATAACATAACATTCAACCACTAAAACTTATTTTTCTGTTCAGGAATGCAAGTAAATAACTATAATTTGACATAGTAAGAAATAATAATGTGCGTTACTATTTTTTCCGGGTTTTTGTAAATCAGTAAATTTGAAAATTAATGGATAACAATAATAGTTATATTTTAGCACTAAAAATATCATTTGGGTTAAAAAGCTTCTACATATTGGTGTATTAACCATTGCAGAAACATAAAAAATGATTTTGGTAATTACCAATGCCGTTAACTTAGGGCAGCTGTGGCATAAACCTTACTTTGGGTGGTGGTCTAATAAATTTGTTAAGCACTGTATATGGCAGGGGGGGAAGGCACATCCGCAGCTGTGGAGTGTACCTCTGCAGATGAGGAGACGCTGTCACTGGACTCCAGAAGGTATCATGTCAAATTTGTGGAGATATACTCTAATTTAGTCCAAAATGAATAGAAGTCAGTGATGTGCTAACAAAAACATGTTACAGGACCTAGAGACTGCACCACCTCAAAAGCAAGCTGGTAGCATTGTGAGTATACTGTATGCTGAAGTAAATCTATGTGATGCACAAATCCTGTTGTGCTAATTGACAGTTCTTCTATAGAATTCACAAACCATCAGAATCATGTATGCCAAACACCTGCGGAAACAGGCAGAGCTGGCAGAACTCCAAATCCAGAGAGAGAAATGAAACCCCATTGAGCTGGTTAGTGAAATCAAAAAGGGGAAGCAAAGGAAACTGGAACTAGAGATCCAGAAATCAGAACAGGAGGTATTGCAGTGCACACTGTAACCATGTTTGTGATTGAGTGTGTTAATCCTTGTGACTTTTGCTCTCTCCTCTCCAGACTCAAAGCTGAGAAACAGCGATTGCAAAATAAACGAGAAAAAAATGGTGTCCTTTTTCTTTTATGATGAATGCGGGGTATGCAATTGATTTGGAGAGAATTTAGAAATCTGACTACATGGTGTACTACCAATGCTAGACAAAATGCACACACACAGCAAAAAGTACCACACAAGATCCTTTATTGTCCAAATTCTAAATTCAGCACTTAAGCCTAGGAAAAAAATTGTCAGTATATAGCTCTCTGACTAATCGGTCAGCAATGTTGTCTGGGGAGATGGCAGCATTTTCCCCGACAACTTATACAGCCACACGCGGGGCCCTGCAGGCACTGAAACCGTGATTTCAGAAGGCCGAAGGTCATCTCAGTGCTAGCCCTTGTCTTGCTGTGTGCATTGTTGTAGGCCTGCTGTGGGGTTTGGGGGTCAGCAAGGGGAGTCAGGAGAAATGACTCGCAGGTGTAGCCTTTGTCTCCCAGCAGCACTCCAGAGAATTCACCTAATAATAAAATGCATAATTTCTTAGCCTATATAGTTACACACTCATAATATCCAAGGTCCTTACAAATATGTGTGGCTTATCTTGTAAGAGTGTCCTGTGAATTGGACTAGCCCTGAAGACTCTGGAGTCGTGGACTGATTCAGGCCACTTTGCCTCTAGATCGCTCACAAGGCAGTTAGCATCACAGATCATCTGAAAAGATGAGATGTAACCTATTAAGGTCCTTTTAGGCACAAAATTAATGAATTTATATAGGTCTGAGTCACTACAAATTACTCATACCTGAACACTGATGCTGTGGAAAGATTTTCTGTTGACATAATCTCCCTCATGTTCCCCTGAGGGACGTTGAATTCTAATGTGGGTGCAGTCCACTGCACCAATCACCTTAGGGAAAGCTGTAACTGATCAAACTGGAAACCAATAGTTGCAAGCTGAAACTGATGTTACCTGCAATCTTGTAGAAGTCCTCCTTGATGTAGAGAAGTCTTCTGTGGCCAGGGAAGGTGATGAAGATGTGGATGAGTGACTTCAGGGCCAGGCAAACACGTCTTACTGCGAGGTGAATGGTACCTTTATTGAGGTTCTCTGCATCCCCAACAGAATACAGGAAGCTTCCACTTGCAAGGAACCTCACTGTTACAGAGACCATCCATGGTACAGTTAGGGCATGGCTAAATACAGTCTGGTGCTGTATTTCAGGACCGAGGAGCCTACATAGGTACTTCAGTCCATCACTACAAAATCTGTATCTCTCAATGAGATAGTCATCTCCAAACACCAATGGGTCTGACCTGTCCCTGAAAACTCTTTCACGTCCAAAGGCTCGTCTGATGATGAGCGCTTCCTCATCCAGTACATCCTCCAAAAAAGGGCGTGCCATCATGAAGAGGAAACAGGTGAATGGGGAGTTGGACCTGTATATTCTATGTTGCCCTCATCACAGACGTAATTGAAATCATCCTTGCAACTCCAGCAATCGTTAAAAGTAATAATCTAATTAATGCAATGATACACATATTAATCAAACCGCTGACAGCATTAGTATTGCAATATAACACTAGGCCTGACAGTAATGAGACCAAATGAATGAACAGAAAGATTGTTGAAGTTAAAAAGTAAAGTCAGAATGATGTGGAACCCTTTAGATCCAACAGTAAAGTCGTCACTTTCTTCAACTGTTTTTAGGAGACAGTTTAAACAAAACCTTCCTCTGTCAGTTACATTGTAGTCCAAATGTTTAAGTGGTGATATATTTTTACTTTTTCTCCTCTTTCTCATTCTGTAGGTTTTGTTATTTATTTATTTTTTACATCTGTATTGTATTGTACCTATTTGAGTAAGGTCAGATTTTCTTTTGTATCTTTTGAACCTTTCAGTGTTGGTGTTGTAATCAGGGGCGTAGCTAGGGATTCAGGGCCAGTGGAAAGAATATTACACAGGTCTCCCCTTAGCCGGCTCGTGAAGCAACAATGTGGGATCATTCTTACAAACATATATGCATTCTGATGTATTTTTTACCATAAATTCCCAATTTAAGAGCTTTTTTTTTTTTACTATGTCTAAATTAGATTTCCTTGCACTATTTTGAAGTGTTGGACCACACTATTTGGACATTTTTAAGACAGGGTTCCCCCCAGAATTGTTTTTTACTCTGATACAAATTCCAGTCTGCTGACCTATTCATGTAGTCACTTTTGATACAGTAATGACATTAATTATTAAGATAAATTAAATAAAAATACACTTTTCATTGTAGGCATATGGAAACCCATTTCCACCACTTATAAAAGAAAAATGTGCAGGTAAGGAAATAAAAAAAGGAATCCAAAGTCATAATTATAAGATTAGAATTTAAAATTATGAGATTAAAATCATAATTAAAAGATACAAAGTTGAAATTATGAGATAAAAAAGTCAATTAAAGTCATAATAATGACTTTTTTTATCTCATAGTTATGACCTTTTATTTCATAATTATGATGTAGAATTTTTTTTTTCAAGAATTGCTGTACTTTCAGATTTTTTTTTCTATTTTATTTGACCCAGAAAGGCTTCCATACAGGCACCTCAAGGGCCCCTCCCTACTGTGGGCCTGGGGAATTAGTACCCCCCCCCGTGCGACACCCATGGTTGTAATAATAAGGATTCCAAATAAACCGTCTGGCCTCTTATTTTTATTGCACAAATATTTTTTGTCTTTTATATGTGCTTTTTGTCTTTATATAATCTGTGCAAATAAACAGTACTAAAACTAAAAGTCAACCGGCAAATGAAATGACTACAGTTATAACATTTGGATGTAGGATGATTAAATGATGTAACGTGTAGAAAAACCATGGAAATGCTGTAAACCACACTCATTTCTCACAGCACTGACAGCAGAGCCACTGCAGGATTAATCTTATCCTGGTTGTTAGCCTGGTCTGGAGCACACTAGCTGCAGAGAATAAATCACCATGGTTACTTGCCAGGGATAAACTTGACCTGCTTTTATGCAACCGACTTGAAACCAATATTTACCAATATACCAATCAACCAATATTCCCTTATCTTGGTTTTGTGTGATACCCCCCAGATGTAAACGTGGACAACCCGAAACCATAACGCCTCTGACCCTGGCTGTCTCTGAACCAGTGTTTGATCCTAATAATGTACACCCATGAAGAAGCTAAAAAAGACACTGACAGTCAGAATTTATTGCTCAAAGTTGCTGGAAGACTTTATTTCCTAAACAAGGTCTTCAAGACTGATAGATTTTCTCCACTGGTTTGGTTGAACTTTGCATCCTGATACCTGTTAGATAAACTAAAAACACGCCAGTTTGTCAAAGTCACTCTGCTCCTCGTACACGGAGCCAGCGGTGGAGTAGCGCAGATTTTTCCAGTTCAGAAGGTTTCCAGGGGTGAAGGTGCTACCTTCCATGTAGAACCTGATTTCACATGGAGAGATGGTGCTGTTCCACAGGTGGACATCTGTGATATCCCCAACAAAGGACTCAGACTTGACAAAGCCTCCACCGTAGCTATCCTGATCTTGACCCAAAATGATGCTTGGAACTTCAGTAATGGATGCTTTGGCTCCCAGAATTATCCGACCACTTCTCTTTCCGTTGACCCACAGCGTGTTCAAGCCGTTGTTGGAGTCCCACGTCCAGCAGACAGAGTTCCACTTATCAGTTTGATCAGGGAGCCCGTAGACATAAAGAGAATGCCCGTTGATGAACGGTTGGTACACACCAACAGAGTACTTGTAGAGAAGGAAGGCGTTAGACTGAGCCGGGGTGGCCAGGGAGAACAGGGTCTGGGATTCGGTGAGCGAAGAGAAGTACCTCATGCACATGGTTGCAGCAGTGAGGGGCTGCTCCAAAGTGGCAATAAGTTTGACATAAGAATTAGCACTCCTCACTGGGAAGACAAAAACCTTCTCTGAGAGATCTGCAAGCAAAGAAGAGATGACAAATTAGGACTGGTGACTCAAAAGTTCTACTTATGTTTAAGCCTAATGCTACAGTCAAAAACATGCAATCTATTCTCATTAATCTAGACTCAGTTACC
The DNA here is from genome assembly GCF_018320785.1 of Cheilinus undulatus. Classification (NCBI taxonomy): domain Eukaryota; kingdom Metazoa; phylum Chordata; class Actinopteri; order Labriformes; family Labridae; genus Cheilinus; species Cheilinus undulatus. The sequence continues at coordinate 6,701,345 of NC_054884.1, read as the reverse complement.
ATCAGGACAAAGTGAAAATTTTTTTTAGACATTTTTGCAAATTTATGAAAACCAAAAAGAATTAAACATCTTACTGACGTAAGTATTTAGACCCTTTGCAAAAACTGTAAATTTAGCCGGGGTTCCTTTCTTTTCTCTTGATCTTTGCTGAGATGTTTCTACACTTTGATTGGAGTCCACCTGTCCTAAAAGGCACACAACTCTCTGTAGAAGGCCTCACAGCTGACAATGCATGTCAGAGTAAGCCATGAGGTCAAAGGAACTACCTGCAGAGCTCAGAGACTGGATTGTTGCAAGGCACAGATCAGGGGAAGTCTAATTCTCAGATGGAAGAAGTTTGGCACAACCAGGACTCTTCCAAGAGCTGGATGTGCCAAACTGAGCAATCAGGAGAGAAGGGCTTTGGTAAGAGAGGTGTCCAAGACCCTGATGATCACTCTGACTGAGCTCAAATAGATCCAGAGTGGAGATGGAGAAGAACCATCACTGCAGCCCTCCACTAATCTGGGCTGTATGGCAGAGTGGTGAGACAGAAGCCTCTCCTCAGTACAAAAAACTCCAAGTGAACTTCATGTGGAGTTGTTGTCTGCAGAGTCTCTCCCATCTCTTGGAACAAGCTTGGAACTCCTTCAGAGTAGTCATAGGTGTCTTGGTGACCTCTGTCACCAGTCGCCTTCTTGCACACTCAGTTCGTGAGGACGGCCTGATCTAAGCATGTGCTGTACTCCTTCCATTTCTTGATGGTGGATTTAACTGAGCTCTGGAGGATGTTCAGAGCCTTGGAAATGTTTTTGTATGATCCTCTGACCTCTACTTTTCAATAATTTTTCTCTGAGTTACTTGGAGTGTTCTTTTGTCTTTATGGTGTAATGGTAGTGAGGAATACTGATTAACCAGCAACTGAACCTTCCAGACACAGGTGTCTTTATACTACAATCACTTGAGACTTACTCACTGCACCTAGGTGATCCCCATTTCACTAACTGTAAGACTGCTAGCACCAACTGGCTGGACCTCTGTTGAATTAGGTCAGTCTCTTTAAAAGGGGTGAATATTTATGTAGTCACTAATATAAAGTTACATATTTTTATCAAATTGGAATTAGTTTGTAGAAGTCTGTTTTCACTTTGACATTAAAGAGTTGTTTTGTTTGTTTTTTTTTTGTTTTTTTTTTTTTTTGTTTTTTTTGGCAATAAAGACCCAAATTATATTGACCATTATTCATTTATAAAACCAATAAAAGGGTAAAACTATCCAAGGGGGTGAATAGGTACTATAAACCTGACATTATCAATAAGTTGGCTAAGGTTAAACAAAAATACATTGAATAAAATCAAGACGATTCATTATAAATAAAAAAGGTAATATAATACATTTATTTAGGTATTATTTTGCAAAAGGGGAGCCCAGTGAAGGCTCATGCTATACAGGGGCCCTTCCTGGTCTAGGAGTTTGGAAACCCTGTCCTGGTTAACATTTATGTCTGATAATCACAGACATGACAGACTATAGTAAACACCTCATTGGATACCTGCAGTTTGTCATGCTCTCACCTTGTTCCACAGCATGTCCTGCACAGAGCAAGGCCAGGAAGATCAGCAGTAGTTTCATCGTCTCTGGTCTGGGTCGCCAAACATATCTGAAACTGGAATGAGCCATTTATATTTATAGAGTTCTAAAGAAGGGTGGATGACATTCTGGCCAATTGCAGTAGAGTTTATTCTCCATGACTCATTAAATTACTAATCCATGAATAAGAGCCAAAGACTGAAGATGACTCATGGTGGGCTGTTTTTCTACTGAAGGTTTGTGTCTAACAGCTGGATCCTGGCTGATTTGTGAACCACGTAGGCAATTTAGAATGCTTTAAAGGGTGCTGAAGCCCCCCTTTTGTTTCATCTGAGCACCACTAACACATAGCAGAGGCATTTCCCAACCAGATTTTTCAAATATGATGGATATTTTGTAAATATCTTTTATTTTTGCGGTAAATAATTTCAATAAAGCATTGTAAAAATCATCAGGAGGCCTACTAAGTCAAACTTATGTGCCATATATTTTTATCAGAAACAGTCACCACCCTGCTGTGGATGAAATACCAGTGCCAGAAAAGTTGGAGCGCCATTTAAAATGTAAGTATAAACAGAAAATGATTGTCAAACAGTATGAGCTCATTTTAAATATAATAAAAGCAACACATCTCAAAAAAGTAGGGACAAGGCCATGTTTACCATTGTGTAGCATATCTGCTTCTTTTAACAGCAGTCTGTAAACGTCTGTTTACCAGTTGCCGGAGTTTTGGGAGAGGAATGTTGTCCCATTCTTGTCTGATATAGAATTGTAGTTGATCAGCAGTCCTGGGTTCTTTGCCAGATTTTTCCTTTTATCATGCTCCAAATGTTTTCTATTAGTGAAAGATCTGGACTGAAGGTGGGCCAGTTCAGCACCCGGATTCAGCTCCTGTGAAGCCATGCTGTTGTGATGGATGTGGTATGTGGTTTAGCATTGTCTTCATGAAATAGTTAAGGCCTTCCCTGAATGAGACGATGTCTGGATGGGAGCATACGTCGCTCTAAAACCTCTACATACTTTTCATCATTGAGAGATGTGTGAGCTCCCCACGCCACAGACACCAATGCAACCCTGTACCGTCAGAGATGCAGGCTTTTGAACTGTGAGCTGATAAAAAGCGGGATGGATCTCCAAAAATAATCCAAATTTTGATTCACTGACCACAGAACAGTTTTCCATTTCACCTCAGTCCATTTTAAATGAGCTTTGGCCAAGAGAAGACAGTGGCGTAATACCCAGTCATGTTACTGACCTGTTTCCAGTTAGCCCAAAATGCTCCTCCAGCTCTTTTTCATTAGTACAACTTACTCTTCCAGCCGTTTTTGTCCTGTTCTTACTTTTTGGAGATATGCTGCTGTCATCAAATTCAAAATGAGTTAATATTTTTCATGAAATTGTCAAATGTGTCAGTTTCAACATCTGACATGCTGTTTATGATCTATTGTGAATAAAATGTGTTTATGTGATTTTCAAATCATTGCATTCTGTTTTAATCTACATTTTAAACACAGTGCCCCAACTTTTTTGAAACTAGGATTGTATTTACCACGTTTGACCACGGCCATAGGAGATGGGAGAGCAGCAGCTAAGGGAACATGTGCAAGCAGACATTTTGCACACTAACAGAGAAAATCTTAATACAAGGAGGCATTTTTGAGCATAAAAGCGCTCTCAGAATGTTCTTTTAGGGCTTCCATACTTGCTTTATATTGCATTTTTAATTTCTTTTATCTTATATTTTTGTGTTTTTTTAAATATTTTTTATATAAGTTTTTATTACTTAGGGTGTTAGAAATGTTATATTTTTGACTCTCTAAACCACTTTAAAATGCTTTGTGTATGAATATTTCCCCATAAATAAACTCTCCTAGCCTTAAATGTGCTTAAAACTTTTGTCTGAAAGTATTAAATTGAGGTTAAATCTCTTTACTTTGAGGTTTTTATAACAGGAACAAATATCAACATTCATTCAAACTACAGCTGTAACCTTACCAGCATATGACAGAGAGATCAAGTGACATTAAAACTGGGTTTCATTAGTGATGTGCGGATGGATATTGAAATATTGATCCGTCCGATACCAGAGATTTATGTTCTAGAATTGATTCTCATATAAAAACATCAATATTATAATATATGTGGGCAAATGTATAGTTTACCATTAACAGGAATACAGTGGAAAGTAAAAATACTATCAAGAACTTGTCGTTATGATTCCCAGTTGGTAGGAACTACTTCTTCCGCCTGTCAGTCACATGCGTAACATGGCTCTGCAAGTGCGTCATAGGTTCACAGCACTACTGCTTACTCAGTCCAGTTAGCAGCCATGGCTGAACGTAAATGGGGTCGTGCAACGATGCAGTACGTGATGTGTGTGGGAAGACAGTTAAGTATTGTGGCAACACCACAAACCCCGTTAAACATCTGAGACTCAACCATAAAACAGAATATGATGAGGTGATCCAGAGAGCAGGAGAGGAGAGAGACAGGTGCTGCTAGGGTGGGACAGACGTCACTTTCAGAGTCCTTTGGTGCTAGCAAACAGACTCCGCCCTGGATCCGGGGCTGAGGCATCATAAAGTCTGGAACTCATCCGGAAAATGAATCCGCATCAGAGTCCACTTGCACGGTGCAACTGATCCGGAATAGAAAAGGATCCTAGATCCAGTCCGGCACAGAGCCTAACCAGATCCACTCATGAAGTGACACATCCAGTCTGGATCCGCTCATGAACCAATCATCCGGTCTGGATCCGATTCTGATCTGTTCACGAAGCAGCTCATCCAGTCCAGATCCCATTTGTATCTGTTCATGAAGCAGCTCATCTGGCCCAGATCCAATATGGATCCCTTAATAAAGTGGCTTATCTAATCCAGATCTAATTTTGATCAGTCAGATCATTTCATGTATCCATTCCAGAGCTGTTGTTCAAAATAGCTCATCTGTTCAAACTAAAAGCAACAGTTTGATCCAAAATAGTTGGAAATGTTGGTAAAATTATTAATAAAAAAAAATGAATACAACAAAATATAGTTATATGCACCATACACCGCTTTCCACATTATCAAGCAAATGACATTTTTCTCTTATTTTCCTAAATATCAGTGCAAATGATGGAACATTTTTCAAGTCATCAGCTGTTAGAGCATAATTCAAATGTCTTTGAACAAACTTCATAATGATAACCATTATCTTTTTAAAAATAAAAACCTCAAAATGCACTGTTCCGCATTATAAAGCAGGCCACAGGTTTCAGCAATATGGGAAAGGGAAAAAAAGCCTCAAATAGTGTAATGCCTTGGAGAAGGAATAAAAAACATTAGATATTTCATGAGAAATTAATCGTGATAATCGTACTGTGAAGAAAGTTGTGGCTGATTCAGAGCACAGACGGGTTCATGCAGATAAAGGCATAACGAGGAAGGTTTCTGACAGACAAATTCATAGGATTAAGAAAGTAGCTGCTAAAATGTCATTACAAAGCAGCAAACAGGTATTTGAAGCTGCTGGTGCCTCTGGAGTCCCACCAACCTCAAGGTGTAGGATCCTCCAGAGGCTTGCAGTCGTGCATAAACCTACTATTCAGCCACCCCTAAACAATGCTCACAATCAGAAACTTTGCAGTAGGCCCAGAATTACATGAAGACTCATTTTCAAACAGTCTTGTTGACTGACAAGTGCCGTACAACCCTGGATGGTCCAGATGGAGGAGTAGTGGATGGTTGGTGGATGGCCACCATGTCCCAACAAGGCTGCAACGTTAGCAAAGATGTGGCGCGGTCATGTTTTTAGGCCTGAATCATGGGGAGAGAGCTGGTAGGTCCCTTTAGGGTCCCTGCAGTTGTGAAAATGACCCTGACAAGTATATAGAGTTTCTGACTGACCACTTTCTTCCATGGTACAAAAAGAAGAGCAGTGCCCTCTGTAGCAAAATGATCTTCATGCATGGCAATGCACCATCTCATGCTGCAAAGAATACCTCTGTGTCATTGGCTGCTATGGGCATAAAAGGAGAGAAACTCATGGTGTGGCCCCCATCCTCCCCTGACCTCAACCCTGTTGAGACCCTTTGGAGCATCCTCAAGCTAAAGATCTATGAGGGTGTGAGCAGAGGTCGCATTAACCGAATATTCTCCGTCACTGACGGATTTTTTTGAAGGATGACGGAGAATTTTGAAGGCTGTCTGTCATTTTGATGGGCTGGAATGATGAGGATGAGCCTGCATTTCAGCGCACACACACAGACAGATGCATAGACCTTTACCAATTTGCACACATGGACTATCAAGGAGGTTATTTGATCTATTAAAAATGCTGTACCTAGTGGGCTCTCTCACTGACCTTGACATCGTAGATTAATGAAAGCGCGTCGGTCTCTGCTGCAGGTGTCTCAGTGCACCGGTTGGCATGCTGAGTTCCCGCTACTTCCAGCTCGCTTGCTCACCACCGAAACTTCACTTTATACACCAAAGTTTGCTTATTTATCATGTGGATATCAACCATGGAAATATAACAAAGAGATGAGTGAATGATGATTCAGATCAGCACCTGTTGCTTTATTCTCTCTTGCTTGCTCACTCCCACCCGACCCTCCCCTCTCTCTCCTCTCTCTGAAACATTTTATCCACTGTAGTTTGCCCATGTATTATATGGACATCAACCATGGAAATATAACTGACAAAGGCATATGTTTTTAGCCTACTCACAGGTCATAACAGAGACAGAATTAAAAAGTTGTTCTCCATCTCTCCAACTTGTCTCAGTGCTGTGACACGTGTCAGGATGGATCCAGCAGGATTTTAAAGGAGTGACAGAGACACAGGCTCACAGTACGAAAAACTGTGTCACATTCTACAAATTTTCACAGTCAAGGCAAATACAAACGCAACGGACTCAGCGTGCAAAGTCCGAGTGCATGACGTGTTTTTCAGATTACGACTCCTGTGGAGCAGACAAATGCGCACAGCTCCACAGTGCAGCCTTTTAACAACTTGTTACCAGCTATGGTCGTCAAACTACAACATCTTGATATTAAAAATATCCTCCAAACTGTGCGTGATATCTTAAATTGGGCAGCTCATAGTTGCTCACTTAAAGACAGGGATTTTTTGCTCCACCTTCACTGCGTAAAAATGACGAGGAGTAAACACTGTGCTGCTGTGTTAATCTTTCTCTCTGTGCCATTAAAATGCAGAACCTCAAAGATTGTTTTTTGAATGTAAGTTTAGAAAGGGTGCTTCAATAATGAAACGCTACTTATAAAATAATATTGAATTATATCATATTACAGATATTAAAGAGGAAATTATAATGATGGATTGTAAAATAGCATGACGGACCCTTTCTGTCAAAATAATGGACAACAAAAATATCCAGCGCAACCTCTGGGTGGTTCTCATTGGGAGGTTTGTTCATTAAAATTTGAACTAGAATGGCCGTCTGAGGCGGCAGACCCACACCTAAGCAGCGCCAAGAGGAACTTACGCTCCCATTGATTACTATGGCATTCAAAATTTCGAAGTCCGACAAAAAACGAACAGGTGCGCAGATCATCACCAAAATCTAACTGATTCTTCCCTGTCACTATCCCAATATTCTCAGTCTCCAGATTTCACTGACACACTGCGCATGTGTCGGCGTGCTGTGTCAAACCTCCTGGCTCCTGCTCTGTCATACGGTTACGTTTTCGGACGTTTTTAACTGGTTTTAAGCAACTATTTTTTTCTGACTGCTGGATAGTCCTAACTATCAACCGTCTCTTTGTGTGTGGGAGGAATTTTAATATTCGGCTCTCTGGATCCTAAAGTTTTCAGGAGTAACTAACAGTGAACACTCTCAAGGGGCCATGGCTCCACTCACCTCACTGCCTAGCTGTCAGAGCTGCGCCAATCTCAACAAGAAGATCTGCGAATTGGAGCAAAGAATCTCCACTCTCTACAAAATCCAGGATGCCGAGAAGCGCTTGGGTACAATCATTTTCAGCGCGGCACCACCTTCCTAAAGCGCTGAGTTGGAGGACACAGCCCCTGTTGCGGCTTCCTCTGCGGACATAGCTCACACATTTCCCGGCGCCACTGCTGCTTCCACCGCGGCTACAGATCCTGCTTCGCGGCCGATGACTGTGTCGACACACCGCGAATATCCGTGGGTCCTTATGGGAGCAAAACCCAAAGCATCAGCCTGCTCCTCACTTTTCCATCTTTCCGCGGAGACGCGGCCAGCTGTCGACCGGCATGGAGTGAACTCCCCGCTAAACTCCACACCACATCAACCGGAGCCCTGGACTGCTGCACGGAGGGATAGGCACCGCGCAGCGCGCCTGTCTCTTCCTCCTTCTCCTTCATCCCGGGATGTCCCGCTGGCCAACAGGTTCGAGATCCTGGACATGCAGGATTTTCCTCCGCTGGGGGAACAACCAAGAAATCGGGTCCCATCATCCTCATCCAGCCACCCAGTGGCTGCAGCAGCACATCCACCGTCGGTGTCCAGGGAGCCAGTGACACCGCCTCCGTCCTCAATTATAATTGGAGATTCCATTATAAGGAATATAAAGTCAAAGCTGGCTGTAACTTTCTGTTTTCTGGGAGCTGCTGTCTCTGACATAGTTCGTGTCATCCCTGGCCTGCTTGCAGACCACCCCTCTGTGAAGAAGGTCGTTGTTCAAGTCGGCACGAATGACACCAGTTGGCAAAAATTCGAACTCACAAAAAGGGATTTTTCTGAACTCTTCGAACTGCTGCAGGCCAGTGAGAGGATCATTTTCATTTCTGGCCCAATTCGTACGCTGGGTCGGGGAGTGGGGCACTTTAGCAGGCTCCTGAGTCTGCACGAGTGGCTTCACTCTCAATGTAGAGCGCTAAACTTTACATTTATTGCAAACTTTGATTTATTTTGGCTGCACTCTGCTTTCTTCAGAGGAGATGGGTTGCACCCAAAAAACCTAGGTTCTCGAATGTTGTCATCAAACATATTCTACCATACTCTGTCCACACAAGCATGACTTTTGATAGCTCCTGCCCCCTCTATGAATACTCACTCCTCATTGGCCAATAGTCTTTCCCTTACACTGTCACCTACAGATATATTTAGTCACGCCCCCCTCTGCTGGTTACACAAGTCATTACTTCCTCCAAAAGCTGACCCTCCCAAATGTGGTCCTTGTGTTGTCACACCCAAACATTTCTCTCATACCTCCCAATCTGCTTCTAATATAAGCCCAGAGTCATCTATTCTCACCCCTTTGTCCATTTCTGTGAGAATTACTGAAAGACCTGATGAACCATATCATAAACCAACTGTTTTGCCTCATAGTAGTAACAGGAACAACTTAATTCCTATAATGCCTGCCCCACTTTCTGTGCCCTATGCCTCAGCTCCTCTCAAGGTTGCACTGGTGAATGCTCGCTCTATATCTAATAAATCATTTCTGCTCAATGACATAATCCAATCCAAAAATCTAGACTTCATGTTTATAACTGAAACCTGGCAAAGGACCAATGAAAATGCCCCCCTAATTGAGTTATGCCCTCATCATTTCTCCTTCATAAGCTTGCCCAGAATTTCTGGCCGTGGTGGAGGACTTGCTGCTGTGTTTAAAAATAATTTTTCTTGCTGTTTGGTGAACACTGGGTCCTTTTCTTCTTTTGAAGTTCAAATGATCAAAATTGGTCATTCTAACCCCTTTTATGCCATTTTAGTCTACCGCCCACCTGGTCCAAATAGCTGTTTTTTAACTGATTTCAGTGATTTTTTGTCGTCCATCTTAAAACTCTCCAGATTTTTACTTCTTGATGATTTTAACATTCACATTGATGAGGTCTCCGATAAGTTTGCTTCTGACTTTCTAAGCATTACTGAGTCATCTAATCTGACCAAGCATGTAACAGGTCCTACTCATGTCAGAGGTCATACACTAGACCTTGTCTTTACATTTGGTTTAAAAGTTGACTCTGTTGTTTCTGAGGATTTTTTTTATCTCCGATCATAATGGTATCTTATTTGATCTGTCCTTCAACTCAGATACTCTGCCCTGCCGTCGAAAAATCAAATCTCGCATCCTTAATCATCTCACTGCAGAAAAATTTTCTGCGTCCTTTCATTTTTGCCATTTGTCATTACTGGGTGATATTGACACACAATTACAGTCTTTTAATGAGCACTGTCTTTCTGTTTTGGATGAAATTGCTCCCTTAAAATCCAGACTGGCCCCTTCGAAAAAGCCGCCCCCCCCTGGTTAAATGATAATATCCGCTCCTTTAAGCGAACATGCCGTAAAGTAGAACGGTTGTGGAAATCCACCCGTCTTTATGTCCACCATCAGCATCTAAAAGAGCTTTTAACTGAATTTAATAGTATGGTTAAGGATGCCAGAGATAAGTATTTTGCAAATCTTGTAGCACAGAACAGACATAATCCTAGAGTCCTGTTTGAAATTATTAATGTTGTCTCTTCTCCATCACCCCCCCCCCCAATTTTCTCTGATGATGAGTGTGAAAGATTTCTTTCCTTTTTTGTTAGCAAGATCAATGACATCCAAGCACAAATCCCTCCATCTTTTTCTTCTGCTGTTCCCTGCCCACCTCACCAAACAATCCTGGACAAGTTCTCTCTGGTCTCCCTACAAGCTCTAAAGAATCTGGTTAGAACTATGAAAATTTCCTCTAGTCCCTTTGATATATTGCCCACCCAGCTACTAAAATCTGCAATAGATTCCATTGGCCCATACATTCTTTCAATTATCAATAAATCATTAGAATCTGGTCACGTCCCTTCATATTTTAAACATGCTGCCATTCAACCACTTCTCAAAAAAACAAATCTGGACCCCTCTCTGCCCCAAAACTATAGGCCCATTTCAAAACTACCCTTTATTTCTAAAATTCTAGAAAAAGTGGTTGCCAAACAGCTTACAGCTGCCTTGGACATTCATAACATCTTGGATAAGTTTCAGTCTGGTTTTCGTCAGTCCCATTCAACCGAATCAGCCCTTCTTAGAGTCTTTAATGACCTCCTGATCAGCAGTGATGAAGGTAGATGTTTGGTGTTGGTTTTATTGGATCTCAGTGCAGCCTTTGACACTGTGGATCATGGTATTTTAGTTGATAGGCTGATGCAGTGGGTGGGCATTTGATTGGTTTTCCTCTTACCTGTAAGAGAGAACATTCTCAGTCACTGTTAACAACCACAGCTCTTCAAATTCCTCCCTGGTTTGTGGAGTTCCCCAAGGTTCGGTCCTTGGCCCAACATTATTTTCCTTGTACCTGCTCCCACTCAGCCACTTAATCAACAGTTTTAAAGACATATCCTATCATTGTTATGCAGATGACATCTAGCTTCATATATCTTTTACACCTCAAAATTACACTAAAGTGTCGGTTTTACTCAGTTGTTGTTAGGCAGGACTGGTGTGGAACCCAAATCCTAGACACAGAGGCTGAGGCAGGGAGATGTTGCAAACAATGATTTATTTCTTGCAGTGGAGCTGAGAGGATCTTGTATCAGGAATTGTCTTAAGTTTAGAGCTGTGGCAGAGCTGCTTCAGTGCGAAGATATCTTCAGACCAGAGGAAAACCAGAGTTTACAGGAGTGGAAGCTCAGGCAGGAGTTGAACCAGGAACTCTGTGGACAGAGGAAAACCAGGGTAAGAAATCTGGGTTCAAAAATGGGTAGAAATACAATTAGATGGCTGGAACTAGACTGACTGAGTGAACAGAGTCTACGATCTGGCAGAGTGGTGGAGTAGCAGTCCAGTATTTGTAGTGGAGGTGATTGTAGATGGATAGCAGCTGCAGCCCAACTCCTGCACACCAGAGTCCACTCCTGCAATCAAGCAGAAGCACACACCCCCAGCCTACTGGGAAGAAGAGAGCATGACAGTTGTTTGAGTGCCATTAAAGACTGGATGTCAGACAATTATCTACAGCTAAATGCTGACAAAACAGAGGTCCTTGTCTTGGCCCCAGATGGTTTAGTGGCAGGGATTTTGGAGAAACTTGGTACCCTGTCTACTTATGTAAAACCTGTTCTTCGTAATCTCGGTGTTTCATTTAGCCACTCTTTATCTCTAGATCAACATGTCAATAATCTGGTCCGCTCTTGTTTTTTCCAACTAAGAAATATCGCACAACTCAGACACATTGTTTCTACAGCTCAGATGGAGATGGTTATTCACACTTTCATTTCCTCCCGCTTAGACTACTGTAACTCACTTTTCACCTGTCTTAGTAAAACATCTATAAATCGTCTACAATTAGTACAAGACGCTGCAGCCAGGCTACTTACCAAGTCTTCAAAAAGGTCACACATCACACCAATTCTGTATTCTCTCCACTGGCTTCCCATACACTTCAGAATACATTTTAAGATTCTTGTGTTTACTTTTAAAGCCCTGCATGGTCAGGCACCAGCCTATATTATGGAGCTCTTAAAACCTTACAATCCCAGCAGGACTCTTCGGTCCTCTGATCAGGGTCTGCTGGTTGTTCCACACTCCAGACTAAAAACTAAAGGTGACTGTGCATTTAAGGTCATTGCTCCAACTCTTTGGAACTCACTTCCATTGAGTTTAAGATCAGCAGAAACAGTTGATTCTTTTAAAAAACAACTTAAGACCTACTTGTTTGGTCTGGCCTTTACTTAATCTGTTTTGTGTACTGTGTGTTCTCTTATTGTACCTTTGCATTAATTGTTTGTGTGTCTTTTACCTTTTTGTAAAGCACTTTGTGACCTCGCTGTTCTTGAAAGGTGCTATATAAATAAACTTATTATTGTTATTATTATTATTATCGAGTTATCTCGAGTTATCTTGTACACATACAAACAAAAAAACAAACAATGATACGGAACCCTTTACATAACCCCCTCCCGAGTTCATCGTCGTGGGTAATTATGCTCTAATGGTTGATGACTTGAAAATTGTACTGACTGTCATTTGCATCAACTATTTTGGAAAATCAGAGAAAAATATCATTTGCATAATAATTTGGAACACAGTTTATTGTATGTGTGTTGGATCAGTAGCATTGGTGCTAACGTTCTGGCTAACAGTTACTTTGTTTTAGAGCTGAAAAATGTGTCAAACTGATTTTGGGTTCTCTTGAAATTCTTTATCCTTGGTACTTTTTAACCCATTTTACCACTTTTTCTACCAGTTTTTACCACTTCTTTTGCTAATTTTAACCCATTTTTGTTGCTTTTCACCCATTTTGCTTTTTGCTACTTAATCAGTTTTTGCCACTTTTGTGGAACTTTTTGCCACATACAACCAATTTTGCCAATTTTGACCCTTTTGCTAATTGTTGCCCATTTTTGCCACTTTCAAACCGTTTTTATTGCTTCTTGCCCATTTTAGCTTCTTCAAACTGTTGATCAGTTCTGATGTAAACATTATTTATGCTGCTTTTCACCTATTTTTACCACTTTACTTTGCTGCCTTTTTTTTTGTTTGTTTGTTTGTTTGTTTTAAACTATTTTTCTGTTGTGTAATGTTTTGGGCACATTTAACCCTTTAAGCCTTATTTTGCCCCTTTTGTGCCGGTGTTAACCCAATTGTGCTGCTTTTTGCCACTTATTGGTTGATGTTTGCCCAATTATGCCACTTCATTTTGCTACTTCAATCCATTTTTTGCTGTTTTTTTTGCTGAATTTTGACATATTTTTGCCACATTAACTCATTTTTAACTTATTTTGCCACTTTTGCCCCTTTTTTTGACACTTCGACACTTTTTTTTTCAAATATATTTTGTCACTTTTAACCCATTTTTTTGTGCTGCTGGCACTGTTGCTACATTTTTTTCATTTTAACCTTTTTTTTTGCCATTTTTTGCCACTTCACTTTTTTTTTTTTTTTTGCCACTTTTGACCTATTTTATTGTGTTTGTTTTTGAAAATCCTATATTGTAATTAACCAGTCTATGCCTTCATTTGCCCTTTTTTTGCTACATTTCTGCCACTTTTAACCAATTTCTCTCCCTTTTGGCCATTTTAACCTTATGTTGCCACTTTTTTCCAGTAATTTTGTCTATTTTTGCCTGTTTAACCATTTTTCTGACTTTCTAATCAACTTTCATGACTCTTCTGTCCGTCTTTGTCACTTTTTGCAACTTTCTTCCACTTTTAAACCATATTTGCCACTTTCTGTCTGCTATTCCTTTTTTCCACTATAATTAATTTCAGTTGGAGTTGTCTCAGTTTCTTCTACTTTCAATTCAGTGTCCCCATCTACACCGTTAACCCTACCAAAAAAGGTAATTCTGTTTTAAGAAAAGGGGTTTTATTTTTAAAAATAAAACATTATAGCATGTATGCATCAATAGTTTCTGTTGTTTTGATAAGAGTGGGTTTTTTTCAGGGAAAAAAACAATGGTTATCACAGATTAACACTGGACAATGACTTTGCAGATCTCCATGATGACCCCTTATAGGTGGCCTTGAGTATCAATATCGGTATCAGAATAAACATTTGTGCAAAGTTTGAATAAAACCCCTAAAAGTATTCTTGGGATAATGCTTTCACACTAAATAACTATGAGGCCCAATGACCTCGACCTTTGACTCCCAAAATCTAATCAGTGGATTCTTTGACAAACTTCACATTTTTGCAAAGTTTGAAGTCAATCCCATTAGACGTTCTGAAGAAGTTGTGTTCAAGACGGGCTCAGTGGGGTACTGCACAAAAGTAGGACAAAGACATCCAGGATAAATGAGCAGGCGTGGCTTGACCGAGCCTTGTTGGCGCTTTCTTGGATTAATTGGTTGCACGTTTGCCGAGCCAGGATGAAAAGACGTGGCTTAGTCAAGCCAGGTGTTGATCGTTGGGATAACTGCGTGTTCACAGCATTCTTAAGAAGACTGCGAGATCGATCCCAGAATCACCGATGGAAAAATGGAACACAAACCCATGTCGTTCTTCACACCTGCTGAACAAGAGCTGCTGCTACAGCAATATGAAGAAATGAAAGACATAATACAAAAAAAGGCGACACCAGCACTGTGAAAAGGAGAGGGAAAAAGCCTGGCAGACAATAGTGGACCAGCTTAATGAAGAAGCCAAAACATGTACAATTAATAAACTGTACTCCACAGGAACTGTCATAATTACAGTTAAAGGATGTGGAGCTGATGACTTTTCAAGTCCACTAATCAATAGTTGTGTTTTTTGCTACATGTGGCCCATAAAAGTGCATGTTACTCAGGTTATGTAGAGTATAATTAAGTTCAAAGAAATGATCTACTCTGTGTCAGTGTATCTGTTGAATCAATTTTTCCCATGTTGTGTTCTGTTTTATCCATCATCCTTCATAAAGAACAGACTTGACTGGCCAGAAAAGGACCTGGCAACAGGTCAACACAAAATATAGAAATATTCTGCAGTCTGGTAAGTTACTTTAGTGTAGCCTAAAGAGCAATTATCAAATGAAGTGATAGATTTGTTGTCTGCTGACAATGAATTTCTGTACGATTTTAGCAGTCAAGAAAAAAGCACATGTAACTGGCACGGGGAGTGGCCCACCCAGCCAGGACCTGACCCCAGCAGAGGAGCTGCCAATTGATTTGAATAAAGGGAGGCCAGTGATGGAGGGGATCTAGGGAGGGACCATGACGGACTCAGTCCTTGCAACTGCAAGTTGCAGCTTCTTGCAAGGTACATATCGCAGGTCCACTGCAGATTACACACACTTGACAGTATTATACTGTCTGACTTTGAATTTGCTTGCAGTGTCTAGGGACACAGTTGTGCTTTTGGAGCCACCAGAAGACGATCCAGTTAGTACTGTACATTTTATTGAAATTACAGGCTTGGCATGTCTTTTCAAATATGAATATGAGTTCTCTTGGTTCATGTATGTATGTATATGGCAGGGGGGGAAGGTACATCCGCAGCTGTGGAGTGTACCTCTGCAGATGAGGAGACGCTGTCACTGGACTCCAGAAGGTATCATGTCAAATTTGTGGAGATATACTCTAATTTAGTCCAAAATGAATAGAAGTCAGTGATGTGCTAATAAAAACATGTTACAGGACCTAGAGACTGCACCGCCTTAAAGGAAAAAGGTAGCATTGTGAGTATACTGTATGTTGAAGTAAATCTATGTGATGCACAAATCCTGTTGTGCTAATTGACAGTTCTTCTATAGAATTCACAAACCATCAGAATCATGTATGCCAAACACCTGCGGAAACAGGCAGAGCTGGCAGAACTCCAAATCCAGAGAGAGAAATGAAACCCCATTGAGCTGGTTAGTGAAATCAAAAAGGGGAAGCAAAGGAAACTGGAACTAGAGATCCAGAAATCAGAACAGGAGGTATTGCAGTGCACACTGTAACCATATTTGTGATTGAGTGTGTTAATCCTTGTGACTTTTGCTCTCTCCTCTCCAGACTCAAAGCTGAGAAAAAGCGATTGCAAAATAAACTAGAAAATAATGGTGTCCTTTTTTTTACGATGAATGTGGGGTATGTAATTGATTTGGAGAGAATTTAGAAATCTGACTACACAGTGTACTACCAATGCTAGACAAAATGCACACACACGGCAAAAAGTACCACACAAGATCCTTTATTGTCCAAAATTCTAAATTCAGCACTTAAGCCTAGGAAAAAAATTGTCAGTATATAACTCTCTGACCAATTGGTCAGCAATGTTGTCTGGGAAGATGGCAGCATTTTCCCAGACAACTTCAACAGCCACACGCGGGCCCTCTCCTTTCGTACGCCTGCTATGTTGTGCAGCACTGTGCATGCCACAATGACATCACATGCATTGGGTGGGGAAACCCTCAGGTGGTGCAGGCACTGAAACCGTGATTTCAGAAGGTGTAGCCTTTGTCTCCCAGCAGCACTCCAGAGAATTCACCTAATAATAAAATGCATAATTTCTTAGCCTATATAGTTACACACTCATAATATCCAAGGTGCTTGCAAATATGTGTGGCTTATCTTGTAAGAGTGTCCTGTGAATTGGACTAGCCCTGAAGACTCTGGAGTCGTGGACTGATTCAGGCCACTTTGCCTCTAGATCGCTCACAAGGCAGTTAGCATCACAGATCATCTGAAAAGATGAGATGTAACCTATTAAGGTCCTTTTAGGCACAAAATTAATGAATTTATATAGGTCTGAGTCACTACAAATTACTCATACCTGAACACTGATGCTGTGGAAAGATTTTCTGTTGCCATAATCTCCCTCATGTTCCCCTGAGGGACGTTGAATTCTAATGTGGGTACAGTCCACTGCACCAATCACCTTAGGGAAAGCTGTAACTGATCAAACTGGAAACCAGTAGTTGCAAGCTGAAACTGATGTTACCTGCAATCTTGTAGAAGTCCTCCTTGATGTAGAGAAGTCTTCTGTGGCCAGGGAAGGTGATGAAGATGTGGATGAGTGACTTCAGGGCCAGGCAAACACGTCTTACTGCGAGGTGAATGGTACCTTTATTGAGGTTCTCTGCATCCCCAACAGAATACAGGAAGC
Organism: Cheilinus undulatus; assembly: GCF_018320785.1. NCBI lineage: Eukaryota > Metazoa > Chordata > Actinopteri > Labriformes > Labridae > Cheilinus > Cheilinus undulatus. The sequence continues at coordinate 6,684,301 of NC_054884.1, read as the reverse complement.
TTCCACTTGCAAGGAACCTCACTGTTACAGAGACCATCCATGGTACAGTTAGGGCATGGCTAAATACAGTCTGGTGCTGTATTTCAGGACCGAGGAGCCTACATAGGTACCTCAGTCCATTACCAGAAAATCTGTATCTCTCAATGAGATAGTCATCTCCAAACACCAATGGGTCTGACCTGTCCCTGAAAACTCTTTCACGTCCAAAGGCTCGTCTGATGATGAGCGCTTCCTCATCCAGTACATCCTCCAAAAAAGGGCGTGCCATCATGAAGAGGAAACAGGTGAATGGGGAGTTGGACCTGTATATTCTATGTTGCCCTCATCACAGACGTAATTGAAATCATCCTTGCAACTCCAGCAATCGTTAAAAGTAATAATCTAATTAATGCAATGATACACATATTAATCAAACCTCTGACAGCATTAGTATTGCAATATAACACTAGGCCTGACAGTAATGAGACCAAATGAATGAACAGAAAGATTGTTGAAGTTAAAAAGTAAAGTCAGAATGATGTGGAACCCTTTAGATCCAACAGTAAAGTCGTCACTTTCTTCAACTGTTTTTCGGAGACAGTTTAAACAAAACCTTCATCTGTCAGTTACATTGTAGTCCAAATGTTTAAGTGGTGATATATTTTTACTTTTTCTCCTCTTTCTCATTCTGTAGGTTTTGTTATTTATTTATTTTTTACATCTGTATTGTATTGTACCTATTTGAGTAAGGTCAGATTTTCTTTTGCATCTTTTGAACCTTTCAGTGTTGGTGTTGTAATCAGGGGCGTAGCTAGGGATTTAGGGCCAGTGGAAAGAATATTACACAGGTCTCCCCTTAGCCGGCTCGTGAAGCAACAATGTGGGATCATTTTTACAAATATATATGCATTCTGATGTATTTTTTACCATAAATTCCCAATTTAAGAGCTTTTTTTTTTTTTTTTTTACTATATCTAAATTAGATTTCCTTGCACTATTTTGAAGTGTTGGACCACACTATTTGGACATTTTTAAGACAGGGTTCCCCCAGAATTGTTTTTTACTCTGATACAAATTCCAGTCTGCTGACTGATTCATGTAGTCACTTTTGATACAGTGATGACATTAATTATTATGATAAATTAAATAAAAACACACTTTTCATTGTAGGCATATGGAAGCCCATTTCCACCACTTATAAAAGAAAAATGTGCAGGTAAGGAAATAAAAAAAAGGAATCCGAAGTCATAATTATAAGATTAGAATTTAAAATTATGAGATTAAAATCATAATTAAAAGATACAAAGTTGAAATTATGAGATAAAAGTCATTTAGTCAATTATAACTTTTTATGTAATAATTTTGACTTTTTCATTCATAATCATGATTTTGCATAATAATGACTTTTTAATCTCAAAATTATGACCTTTTATTTCATAATTATGACGTAGAATTTTTTTTTTCAAGAATTGCTGTACTTCCAAATTTTTTTCTTTTTTATTTGACCCAAATGGGCTTCCATACAGGCATCTCAAGGGCCCCTCCCTACTGTGGGCCTGGGGAATTAGTACCTGCTCCAGACCAGGCTAGCTGCAGTGAATAAATCATCATGGTTACTTGCCAGGGATAAACTTGACCTGCTTTCATGCAACCGACTTGAGGCTGAGTTCATTCAGGATAACCAATATTTACCTGAAACCATAACGCCTCTGACCCTGGCTGTCTCTGAACCAGTGTTTGATCCTAATAATGTACACCCATGAAGAAGCTAAAAAAAGACACTGACAGAATTTATTGGTCAAAGTTGCTGGAAGACTTTATTTCCTAAACAAGGTCTTCAAGACTGATAGATTTTCTCCACTGGTTTGGTTGAACTTTGCATCCTGATACCTGTTAGATAAACTAAAAACACGCCAGTTTGTCAAAGTCACTCTGCTCCTCGTACACGGAGCCGGTGGTGGAGTAGCGCAGATTTTTCCAGTTCAGAAGGTTTCCAGGGGTGAAGGCGCTACCTTCAATGTACAACTTGATTTCACACGGAGAGATGGCGCTGTTCCACAGGTGGACGTCCGTGATGTCCCCAACGAAGGACTGAGCCTGGTCATAGCCTCCACCGTAGCTATCCTGATCTTGACCCAAAATGATGATGGGAACACCAGTAATGGATGCTTTGGCTCCCAGAATTTTCCGACCACTTCTCTTTCCGTTGACCCACACCGTGTTCAAGCCGTTGTTGGAGTCCCACGTCCAGCAGACAGAGTTCCACTCATCAGTTTGATCAGGGAGCCCAGGGACATCAAGAGGCGCCCCGTTGATGTGCAGTCGGTACACACCAACAGAGGGCTTGTAGAGAAGGAAGGCGTTAGACTGAGCCGGGGTGGCCAGGGAGAACAGGGTCTGGGCTCGGGTGAGCGAAGAGAAGTACCTCATGCACATGGTTGCAGCAGTGAGGGGCTGCTCCAAAGTGGCAATGGGCTTAACATAAGAATTAGCACTGCTCACTGGGAAGACAAAAACCTTCTCTGAGAGATCTGCAAGCAAAGAAGAGATGACAAATTAGGACTGGTGACTCAAACGTTTAACTTATGTTTCAGTCTGATGCTACAGTCAAAAACATCCAATTTAGTCTCATTAATCTAGACTCAGTTAGCATCAGGACAAAGTGAAAACATTTTTTAGACATTTTTGCAAATTTATGAAAAGTAAAAAGAATGAAATATCCCATTGATGTAAGTATTTAGACCCTTTGCAAAAACTGTAAATTTAGCCGGGGTTCGTTTCTTTTCTCTTGATCTTTGCTGAGATGTTACTACACTTTGACTGGAGTCCACCTGTCCTAAGTTAGATTGATTGGACATGATCTGGAAAGGCACACAACTCTCTGTAGAAGGCCTCACAGCTGACAATGCATGTCAGAGTAAGAACCAAGCCATGAGGTCAAAGGAACTACCTGCAGAGCTCAGAGACAGGATTGTTGCAAGGCACAGATCAGGGGAAGTCTAATTCTCAGATGGAAGAAGTTTGGCACAACCAGGACTCTTCCAAGAGCTGGATGTGCCAAACTGAGCAATCAGGAGAGAAGGGCTTTGGTAAGAGAGGTGACCAAGACCCTGATGATCGCTCTGACTGAGCTCAAATAGATCCTGAGTGGAGATGGAGAAGAACCATCACTGCAGCCCTCCACTAATCTATATGACAGAGTGGTGAGACAGAAGCCTCTCCTCAGTACAAAAAACTCCAAGTGAACTTCATGTGGAGTTGCTGTATGCACAGTCTCTCCCATGTCAGCTGCTGAAGCTTGGAACTCCTTCAGAGTAGTCATAGGTGTCTTGGTGACCTCTGTCACCAGTTGCCTTCTTGCACACTCACTCAGTTCGTGAGGATGGCCTGATCTAAGCATGTGCTAACCTTGCAAAGCAAATTTTAAAAAGAGATTAGCGTGGATGCTGCTAAAGCGCCAGTTTTATCAGAACTTGACAACGTTTCTTCGTTAAAAGAAGAACAAAGAACAGCAGTGAGTTGTTTTCTTTTCAAAAACGACAAAAGACGAGTACTTACATGTCTACAGTCACCATGTTTCGCGTTATTCCTCAGTAGCTGTGAGCGCAGAGCTCGATAGCAGCTACTTAACGTGTTTTGTTGCTCTTATTGGCCCGTAAAGATGTGAAAGACAGAACGTTCATCCAAACACACTCCGAGTTTTTTTTCAAAGCCTCTGCTTTTTCTCAAACGTTTCCTATTGAATCTTTCCCAGATGGATGTGTGTGAAACACATCCATCTAGCGTGTCAGGTTACGCATGTGCCATATTCCTTCCATTTCTTGATGGTGGATTTAACTGAACTCTGGAGGATGTTCAGAGCCTTGGAAATGTTTTGTGTCCTCCCCCTGACTTCTGCTTTTCACGTCTTACTGCGCGGTGAATGGTACCTTTGAGTTGCTTGGAGTGTTCTTATGTCTTCATGGTGTAATGGTAGCGAGGAATACTGATTAACCAGCAACTGGACCTTCCAGACACAAGTGTCTTCATTCTACAATCACTTGAGACAGATTCACAGCACTCAGGTGATCCCCATTTCACTGTGAGACTACTAGCACCAGTTGGCTGGACCTCTGTTGAATTAGGTCAGTCTTTTTAAAGGGGTTGGATATTTATCCAGTCACTTATTTACATTACATATTTTTATTAAATTGGCATTACTTTGCAGAAATCTGTTTTCACTTTGACATTAAAGAGTTGTTTTTTGTAATTTTTTTTTCTAAAAAGACCCAAATTATATTGACCATTATTGATTTATAAAATCAATCAAAGGGTAAAAAACATCCAAGGGGGTGAATACTTTTATAGGCACTGTAAAGCTGACATTATCAATAAGTTGGCTAAGGATAAACAAATAGACATTGAATAAAATGAAGACGATTATTTATAAATAAAAAAGGTATTATTTAAAGAAGCTGTATGTTTATTTTAATATTTGTCATCATTATGGACAAGGAATTTGAAAATTTTGCAAGAGGGGAGCCCAGTGAAGGCTCATGCTATACAGGGGCCCTTCCTGGTCTGGTAGTTTGGAAACCCTGTCCTGGTTAACATTTATGTCTGATAATCACAGACATGACAGACTATAATAAACACTTCACTGGATACCTGCAGTGTGTCAATTCAATTTCAATTTGCTTTAATAGCATGAACATATCAGTTACTGCCAAAGCAGTGTAAAAAAGTAGAGATGCATTAAATATTTACACATAATATAAATTTGTATATATAATAATTCCACAAATAATCAATGTATAATGAGAAAGATCTGATTAATTAGATAAAATAATAAGACTAAAAAACAATAGAAATAAACAAAGAATTAAAAAAAGAAAAAAGAAAAAGTAAATAATAAGTGTCATGCTCTCACCTTGTTCCACAGCGTGTCCCGCACAGAGCAAAGCCAGGAAGATCAGCAGCAGTTTCATCGTCTCTGGTCTGGAACGCCAAACAAATCTGAAACTGGAATGTGCTCTTATTTTCTCCTCATGATATTTATGGAGTTTTAAAGAGGGGTGGATGACGCTCTGGCCAATTGCTGTAAAGTTTATTCTCCATGACTCATTCAATTATTGATCCACTAATAAGAGCCAAAGACTAAAGTTGACTCATGGTGGGTTGTTGGTGTACTGAAGGTTTGTGTCTAACAGCTGGATCCTGGCTGATTTGTGAACCACGTAGGCAATGTAACACCCTTTTAAGGGAGCTGAAGCCCTCCTTTAATTTCATCTGAGCTCCCCTAACACATAGCAGAGGCATTTCCCAACCAGATTTTTAAAATATGATAGATATTTTGTAAATATCTTTTATTTTTGCAGTAAATAATTTGAATAAAGCATAGTAAAAATCATCAGGAGGCCTGATCAGGCCACTGGTCAATAGACACAGAAAGCGAATGCTTGTTAAACTACACTACCAGTAGCAAAAAAGTTGGGACACCATGTAAAATGTAAGTAAAAACAGAAAACAACTGTCAAATAGTATGAGTTTATTATAAATATGATGACAGCAGCACATCTCAAAAAAATAGGGACAAGGCCGTGTTTACCATTGTGTAGCATCTCCACTTCTTTTAGAGACAATCTGCAGACGTCTGGGAGGTGAGGAGACCAGCTGCTTGAGTTTGAAAGAGGAATGTTGTCCCATTCTTGTCTGATATAGAATTTTAGTTAATCAACAGTCCTGGGTCTTCTTTGCCAGATTTTCCCTTTTATGATGCTCCAAATATTTTCTATTAGTGAAAGGTCTGGAGTGAAGGCGGGCCAGTTCAGCACCCGGATTCTTCTCCTGTGAAGCCATGCTGTTGTGATGGATGTGGTATGTGGTTTAGCATTGTCTTGATGAAACACTCATGTAACCTGACACGCCAGATGGATGTGTTTCACACATCCATCTGAGAAAGCTTCAATAGGAAACGTTTGAGAAAAGGCAACGGCTTTGAAAAAAACTTGGAGTGTGATTGGATGAATGTTCTGTCTGTCACATCTCTACGGGCCAATCAGAGCAACAAAACACAGGACGTAGCAGCTATCGAGCTGTGCGTGCGCAGCTACCGAGGAATAACGAGAAACATGGTGACTGTAGACATGCAAGTACTCGACTTTTGTCGTTTTTGAAAAAAAAAAACAACTCATTGCTGTTCTTTGTTCTTCTTTTAACGAAGGAATGTTTCATGTTCTGATAAAATTGGTGCTTTAGCAGCATCCAACTAAGCTCTTCCGCCTTAACTGCACCGGCTCTTGCTGCTGCTTGTTTATGTCACGACTCTGCCGTGCCTGAAAGTACTTCCCCTCGTCGCTGATTGGTCCTGTCACCTTCTAACCAGGCCCAAACGGTTCAGCTGGGAGCCTTTGCAAGATGGATTCGCCAGTAAAAAACAAGGAAATGGGCGTATCCATCTGCTATGCAAGCTTAATAGTCAAGGCCTTGCCCTGAATGAGATGACATCTGAATGGGAGCATACGTCGCTCTAAAACCTCTAAGGACTTTCCATCATTGAGAGATGTGTGAGCTCCCCACGCCACAGACACTAATGCAACCCTGTACCATCAGAGATGCAGGCTTTTGAACTGTGAGCAGATAAAAAGCAGGATGGATCTCCAAAAAGGGGTCCAAATTTTGATTCACTGACCGCAGAACAGTTTTCCATTTCACCTCAGTCCATTTTAAATGAGCTTTGGCTGAGAGAAGACAGTGGCGTAATACCCAGTCATGTTACTGACCTGTTTCCAGTTAGCCCAAAATGCTCCTCCAGCTCTTCTTCATTAGTACGACTAACTCTTCCAGCCTTTTTTGTCCCGTCCTTATTTTTTTTGAGATATGTTGCTGCAATCAAATTCAGAATGAGCTGATATTTTTCATGAAACGTGTCAACTGCAACATCTGACATGCTGTTTATGATCTATTGTGAATAAAATATGTTTTTATGAGATTTGCAAACCATTGTATTCTGTTTTTAATTTACATTTTAAACACAGCGCCCCAACTTTATTGAAACTAGGAATGTATTTACCACGTTTGACCATGGGCATGGGAGACGTGAGAGAAGCAGACACTTTGTGCACTAACAGAAAAAGTCTTAATAAAAGGAGGCATTTTGAGCATAAATGCACTCTCAAAATGTTCTTTCAGGGCTTCCGTACTTGCTTAGTAATGCATTTTTTAAATTTTTTAATCATATCTTTTATTGTTTTTTATATTTCTGTTTCAGTGTTGTTTTTATTACTTATAATGTTAGAAATGTTATATTTCTAACTCTTTAAATCACTTTAAAATGCTTTGTGTATGAATATTTCCCCATAAATAAACTCTCCTAGCCTTAAACGTCCTTTAAACTTTGTTCTGACAGTATAAACCTGGGGTAAAATCTCTTTACTTTGAGGTTTTTATCACAGGAACAAATATGAACATTCACCTGAACGCAAACTACAGCTGTAACCTTACCAGCATGTGACAGATAGATCACATGACATTAAAATAGGTTTTATAGAAACGGCGTCCCCTGATTGGCTGCGACTTGTGCTCGAGACAGCAGCTCTCGCTCTCTGATTGGTCCGCAGCTCGTCGGTGAAACAGCGCTTCCTGGTTGTCTGCAAATGGACAATTTAAGTTGTTTTTAAACCTTCGCTTCGGTGGGAAACTGGCCTCGTTTGACTCGGGATAAAAAATGTCACCCAGACGCAGTTGTAGCCTGGTTCTGCTCGTCGTGCTGAGCCTTGTCGTGTCCACCTACTGTAAGTTCCCCACTCTGGACCACCTCAAACCCAAAGCCAGTAACAAGGTCCAGGGCAGGGCAGTGGTGGGGCTGCTGAAGCGTCTTCTCGGGAACAGATCCACGGAGTTCATAGTGTCAGTCAACAAGAGCCTTTCTAATGACAGCCTGGATGTCTGCGAGCTCAGGTCCACGAAGAATAATAAAATAGTGGCCACAGGGAGTTCAGGAGTGGCTGTGGCCTCTGGGATTTACAACTATCTGAAATACTTCTGTAACTGCCATGTTTCCTGGTCCGGGGACCAGCTGGAGCTCCCCCGACCTCTACCGAGACTCAGCGGCGTCCTGCGGATCAACACCCAGCACAGGTGAGGGGCACAGCGGCTTCATGAAGGGACTTATCGGTGTAGAGAACCGGTAACATCATACGGACTACATAAGGCTGAGTTTATCTCACTGGTTCATTCATTAACTTTTTATTTTTAACAAGTTAAAGTCAAAAATGTCATTTTTGTTCTTAGCTACTCTTCAGGTCAGACTTGTTGTATACAGCTACAGTAGGGCTGGGCAACAAGGACCGAAAATCACGCCTTAGTTGTTTTTAGTTCAGTGTTGATAAATGATAAAAGAAAAATAAGTATGTCTGTCTGCAAAGTGACAGAAACCTTCTTTTGACAAGTTTTTTTTTTTTCAAGTAAAGAAATAAAAAAAAAGTGGGTTGTAGATACATTATACTTAGGTTAAAGATTATTATTTTGGCATCTATTTTGAACGTACTCTTCCATTAAAATAAATGCCTTTTAGTTTTAACCACATTGAGCCAACGCCTGCCCATGAAAAAAAAAAAAATTGACAGGTAATAAAGAAAATCAAAGGTCAAACTAGTGAGACAGAAAGTCATTTTTATGAGATATAGCCTAATGTCCAAATTATGAGATAAAAAAAAAAGACAAAAAAACAAACAAACTTTGAGATAAAAAGTTAATTTATAAGATATAAGGTCTAAATAATGTTGTAAAAAGTCAAAATTATGAGAGGAATGTTAAATTATACTGTAAGCAAAAAGGAAAATTATATGAGATAAAAGTCAAACTAATGGTCAAAATTAGTCAAAATTTTCAGAAAAGGGAAATAGAGGAAAAAACCCCTCTGATTTATGAAATAAAATACACAAGTTATGAGATGAGAGTCAAAATTTTGAGAAGTTGAAAATTATGGGATTAAAAAGTTTCAGTTATATGAAAAAGTGAAAAATTATGAGATACAATGTCAAAATTATTACATAAAAGTCAAAATTATGAGGAAGAGAGTCAAAATTTTGAGACAAAAAGTTGAAACCACTCAAAAATGAGATAAAACTTAAACTGATGAGATAAAAGTCAAAATTTTGATAAACTGATTTGAGGTTAAAGTCAAGGCTGTAAGATTTAAAGTAAAATTAAGAGATAAAAGTAGAAAAGTTGAGACAAAAAGTAAAAATTACTATTGGATAAAAAGTTGAATTTATGAGATTTAAAATCAAGTTAGGAGACATTTGAGGTTAAAAAGTTGATATTACAGGATTAAAAGGCAAAATTATGAGATACTAAGGCATAAATGTGAGATAGGTCTAAATTATCAGATAAAATGTTTTACATTTGACTTATCTTAATATTCAGACTATTTATAATATAGTTTCAACTTTATCAATATTTTACTTTTGTTTTTGTCAATTTCACATTTAGCTAATTTTTTATGATCACTATCTCATAATTTTGCTTTTTTAATGTAATTTATGCTTTCATCTTTCATCTTATAACTGACCTAATTTCCCATTATTTTGGCTTTTGATTTAATAATTGATAATAGTTACTATGAATATAATAATAATTTTATAATTTATGTCTTTGGAGTGTTGTATGAAGCAAGAATGGTGTCTACAGTTCCTCAGGCGTCTCTGTTCATCACCATAGAGGAAGAGTAAAGCCGAGATCAGCTGAGGCCTGCCGGCACTGGAAATCAGTCTTTTCTCCACGTGTAGTGTGTTTTAGTCAACAACTATCAAGTACACATCTGAGACACCTTCAGACAGGAAGTTTAGCATGTTTGGACTTTGTCATCTGTGACATTGACCAATGAGAGTGCTCAGCAGACTCGGCCGTCTCAAATGTAAACAAACCAAATGGCAAAGAGATAGAAGAGTGATGAAGTCGGTGCTGTGAGATGAGACAAAGGAAAAGTTTGTCAAGCTCTTATAACAACATTCCTGCCTTTATGGTGCGTCACTGAGGTATGAACAGCACGAAAAATGGAAAAATGTTGGTGAGATTTAACAACCGGTAAGTTGCTGCCGTCAGAACAACATCAAGCCAGCGCATCATTAATCAGAGCGTTTGGCACATTTTACACTCTCACACTAGAAATCCTCAAGTTCATACGAACTTGTTTTGGAGAAGCGTATAAGGGCACATCAAATAAAAAAATAAGATTTTGGATAGCCATGCTATTATAAGATTAAGTCACATTATGAGAATAATACATTTCTGAGATTAAAAACAAACATATAGAAGATTCAAGATAAAAGAATGAGGTTGTGGGTCTAGTAGAGGGTTAGAAGTGCTATTTTGAAGTGTGATATATTACGTCTGTAGGCTTTATTTGGGCTGTAATGACTTTAAGCTGAGACTTTTTTAAACTGGCACATGTGCAATAGTTTTATCCTCAGAACAATGCTGGTTTCAAACATGAATACTTACTCACCTTTGTCCTGTTTAGTTTATCTGTTCATCATAATTAAACTGACATTTACTGACACAAATGTTGCTTCATGTAGTCCCTTTATCTATGCTCTCTGACAAAAGCACGCCATGTCAATACAAGATATGTTTTAATGTGGCTTAGAGTCTTTAGTTCCATATAAAACCTGGATTCTTATGCAGAATAAACGTGAATAACATGCCCCACATGAATAAATAAAGAATGCAGAAATGAAATCACATTTATGGCTCTGTTAGAGATTGTAGACAGGGAGAAACCTGCTCCTGACCAGACTAGCTTCACATACTCAGTCACCATAAAGTTTTAGTTTCCTGTTCTTGTGAAATAGACCTGACTCAGTCATTTTTCTTGTTTTTGTGTTTCCTCCCGCTTTGAAATGTAAATGTAAGACTTTCCCTCATTTCAGGGTTGATAGACTCAAGGTGAGCAACTGAAGCTACTTTAAGAAATGGGCCTCTGGTGAATTGATAAAGCTTATTTTCAATATGCAGGGAGACGGTGCTACTGAGCATGTGCAGAGTAAGGGTTATAACTCTAGCTTGTTTCTTTAAGAAGTTTAATGTTCCTGTTCTCCCCTATTAGAACATAAATGGGACTAAAACAAACAGAAAGGGGATGAATTTCTATCAAAAGGAAAGAAATGCATTTTAAAAAATAAAACAAATACAGATAAATGAGTGGTAATGATAGGAATGCATGGTATTATCAGTATGATAATGGCATTGACAGATATTAGCTTTAAAAGTTTGTTATTGGTTTGTTTATCCACATGCCTTTAATTTGAAAGTGTCTTTTCAGGACTGCAGTTGAAGGCCTGAACTACATTCTTATGTAGGCATCAATAAATGAATTTGTGATATTAGCTTGGCTGCAAAAATCCCTGGAAAAAAAAATCAGGTCACCGCTGATCATGCAACAGTAAAAAGAGAAGTACTGATAGTTTATCATACCTAACTTTAATCTTGGACCAGATTAAAGAAATATCTTAGCAGGGTATTAAGTGATACAAAAGTGCACAGTTGCTTTGTTTCACATAACAGTAGTTTAGTAGCAACTAAAACTTGTGTTAAAGATCTGTAAAAACAGCACGTTTGCACCACACAACAATCACTGTATTTGAAGTATAACTGGGAAATGATTCATGAATTTTTTTGTAAAACATGCCACTAAATCAAACCAACAAAGCTAATTGAAAATGCATTTAATTTACACCAGTAGTATTGCGCCTTATTGTGAAAGTGTATTAGTTTCTATTGCTTGTGTGTGTACTGTATATCCTCTCTTGTATGATGTATGTAAACGCTCTGTTGAATTAACTGACTGTGCAAATTTGTGTACATCAGCAAAACAACTCTGAAGATGTCCTTTTCCCACCAAATCTGTTTCACTCTGCTGTACACTGGATGTGTGCCAGCTCCTCTCTGCGGGGCCATAGAGCTTCGCCACATAGACTCAGTCGGTCCTGTCAGAGCAGCAGAAAGAGCTCCAGAGTCTCTGATTTTCTCTATTTGATCACCAGCAAAGGGCGCATATGTGTATGTGTTTTCCAGCCAGTCAGACACAGAGTATACTTTTGTGTCATTCCGACCAGATTTTGCAGAAATTTAAGCCATGTCATATCTATGTGTTTGGATTCTGTGATGGCAGTGTTTTGTGGGCATGTCACCCCGGCCCCCTCCTCTGCATCACAACACAGCCAAGCCCATGGGTGCATGAGAAATGGAGCGTTGTCACACATTATTTTTCATTGTTTACTCTGAGCGCTATGGACACTTGTAGCGCGGCCTGGCCCTTTAAAGGACCCTTCTTTTCAATGTTCTGTTGTGCATTAGAGCCGCATCGGCTCACTCCAGTTATGTCATGTGCACAGTGGCTGGATTGAAAAAGCCATGGCAGGCATAGCACAGCTTAGTTTCCCATGATTTTAAATCTTATAGTAAAGAACCAGAAGCTTAAGCTACATTTTTTTACCAGCTGAAGGTCACTCATGGCGTTGATCCGTGGGTCTAATGACCAACACCGTCAATGTGATTGTAAGTGTTGTTAATCATACGACATAGGGTCATCATGATAGCAAATTTTTGACTTTGCTTTGTCTATTTTGATATCTCAGCAACAACATTGAATCCCCTAGGCACCTAGTAATTTCTAGAAATGCCTTGATTGGTTGGCAGCCATTGGAAATAATCTATCTGATCACATGAGATTCATATTCTGATATCTGTGGCTGCAAAACTATGTGTAAGCACTGTGTACAGTTCAGTATGAAAAATTAAAAGATGCAATGCATTTAAATACGCATTTAGGTGTTATAACCCTCCTTCTCCCCCTAAAACAGCATGAAGGCATACTGAGTTCTCATCTGAGTGTAAGATCACAAAAAAATGTTTTTTTAGTCTCTGTTTTCACTTCTTAGTAAATGCACCCAGAGACGTAGCTATGGCTTTTGGGCCCCCAGGTATAACATTGAACAGGGCCCTCATCAGCCAACCAAGCAAAAAATGTAGGATTATTATACAAACATAAATTCAATTTAATTTTTCCAATGATAGTTTATATTAATGAGCAATATTTAACTATATCTAAATTAATTTACTCGTTTAATTTTCTTTCACGTCAGTTTATGTGTTTGTCCTGCTTTCTTTTCCTTTATCATCTTCATCTTGCACTCTGCCCCTGCTTTCTTCTCCTTTATAGTCCTCCTCTTGCTTTCTATCCCTGCTCTCTTCTCCACCACCATCCTTATCTTGCTCTGGTCCTGCTTTCTTCTGCATTTTCTTCATCTTGCTTTCGGTCCCTGCTTTCCTCTCTTCCATCATCCTCACTTTCTCTCTCTGTCACTTAGGGGTAGGTAAAAATATCGATTAATCGATGCATCGCAATATTTCCCCCCTCAATTCAATTCAGCAAATCCTCTGAATCGATTCACCTCCTGGCCAGTGGGGATCACTGTGCGTGCGATTCACATTGTAAGGACGGAGGCTGCACTCAACCAAACAACAACCAACCATAACCATGTTATGTGAGGTTTATCACAATTTCCAAGAGGAAAGAAATGTTACTAAAATTTACATGCACTCTACTTTTTCAGTGTTTATACAGAACTGGCATGTTTTTTACTTTTGTACTCCTTATGCACAAATAAGTTATTATTATGCAAATTTTTATTTTCAGATGTTTTATTGCTCAAAAATGTAAGGTGACCTACCACATATGTTCACATGGGCATGAAAATAATTATTAAAAACAGTCAACAGGCCATTTGTGTATTTCTACTTCTTACTGAATCAACATCAAAGCATTTAAACCAATATCGAATCAATATCGAATTGAATCGTGAGGTTCTTAGCAATACCCAGCCCTACTGTCCCTGCTCTCTTCTCCGCCATCATCCTTATCTTGCTTTCTGTCCCTGCTTTCCTCTCCACCATCTTCTTCACTTTCTCTCTCTCTGTTCCTGCCTTTTTCTTCTCCATCATCCTCATCTTGCTCTCTGTCCCTGCATTTTTTTCAACTCCAGGAGCTTTTTATTATAGGATGCTTGTTGAGCTGCTCTTTTTGGCTGCTCTGTCAAAGTAAAATCATGTTGTTGGATGAAAAAGTTTTTGTGATCCTTTTATCAGGTTACACTTCCACCTGTAGGATGTCTCAGTGCACTGCAAGGCTACCCAACCAACAAGACCAGCTGATAAAACAAATACGAGCAGCATTGGCTGCTCTCATACGTAGATCATCTGTGCCAGCAGACAGGGTCATCCCTAATATGTCATAATATTATATACTGAGAACCGACTGTCTGTTCAGTGGCTCCACTTTGCTACATTAGCTGCAGACATCATTGATTGTATTGTAAATAAAGAAGTCTTTGTGTGCTCTGATGGAGCACTCATATCCACCCACAGATGTATGTGTTGGCCCCTTAAAGCATTGTCTTTTGTGATCCTGTTACTTTACGGATTTATAATAAACTACATTTGTGTGTTTGTTTTAGGTTCCGGTATTACCAAAACGTCTGCACATTTAGCTATTCTTCTGTGTGGTGGGACTGGCCAAGATGGGAGAGGGAGATCGACTGGATGGCGCTCAATGGAATCAATCTTCCTCTTGCTTTTACCGGTCAAGAGGCCGTGTGGCAAGAGGTAAGAAGAACCCATAGTCTGCACCAGATCTGACTTTTTCAACTATAATGTTTGGGGGAATTTTTGAGGTGCTTATGTGGGAGGATGGTAGATAAGTTACTTACTAGAGTTTTGTTAGAAATTCGAAATAAGAGATACATCAACCCCAGAGAAATACTGAGGAAATAGAAGTCATTATGACAAGCAGGAAGAGAAACTTCTAACTTCCCTACTGCGGTTTATTAAGCATGCTCTTTCATCTGTGTACCAGTACATTGACGACTCATAAACCTGTTTCACACCTTCAGGTTTATCGAGCTCTTGGGCTGAACCAGTCAGAGATCGAGGAGTTCTTCTCTGGCCCGGCGTTTCTTGCCTGGAACCGAATGGGAAACATGTTCAGGTTTGGAGGGCCTCTGCCACAGTCCTGGCATGTGAACCAGCTCTACCTCCAGGTAATGACACCTCCGTGCTTCTCCCAACAATTAAACTTCACTGTGACGATTTTACTGTGGTAGAATTACATACTAAGGTCGGACTACATTGTTTTTGACTACATGGTGGTACCTGACGAAATGTCATAATTGATGTGATTATGTTGGAGGGGAAGCAGTGTATACAACCCCTAAAAAGAGGACTCTAACAAACCATCCTGTACTTATTGTACTTGAACTGCATGTTGTAGGCCTGATGTTTCTCTCCAGTATTTGTTTTTTTGTTTTGTTTTGTTTTTGTCATGGTTGTCTCTTGACTACACATCAGAAGGGCAGGGATGTTTGTGTCAGAACTCTACAATGGAAGCCAGATGTTCTACCCTTTAATTGATTTTATAAATCAATCATGATCAATATAATTTGACTTTTTTGACCAAAAAAATGTAAAAACCCTCTGTAATATCAAAGTGAAAACAGGTTTCTACAAAGTAAAGTCAATTAAAAAAAAAATATGTCAAATAAATGATTGCATAAATATTCACCCCCTTCAACTCGTGTGAAGAATCTTCTCCCTAGCCAATAGCCATAGTTTTCTTGCAGCTTGAAAAAGATTGTCCTCCAGAATTATCCCATATTTTGCTGATTTAATTTTACCCTCTACCTCTACAAGCCTTCCAAGGCTGGCTGCTGAGAAGCATCCCCACAGCATGATGCTGCCACCACCATGCCTCACAGTGGGGATGGTGTGTTTGTGATTATGTGCAGCGTTTGGCGTCTTGTCTGGTGGCTAGAAAAGCTCCATCTTGGTCTCATCAGACCAAAGAACTTTCTTCCATTTTACCATGGAGTCCCCCACATGCCTTTTAATGAACTCTAGTCCAGATTTAATCTAAGTTTTCTTCAACAGTGGTTTTCCCCTTGCCACTCTCCCATAAAGCTTTGATTGGAAGAGAACCTGGCCAACAGTTGTTGTGTGCAGCGTCTCTCCCATCTCACCTGCTGAAGCTTGGAATTCCTTCAGAGTAGTCATAGGTGTCTCAGTGGCCTCTCTCACTAGTCTCTTTCTTGCACGCTCACTCAGTTTGTGAGGGCGGCCTCTAGGCAGATTTACACATGTGCCATATTCCTTCCATTTCTTGATGATGGATTTAACTAAACTCTGAGAGATGTTTAGGTCCAGGTACCTTGAATTTTTTTTATCTGTCCCCTACATTCCAATAACTTTTTCTCTGGTTTGCTTGGAGTGTTCTTTTGTCTTCATGGTGATATGGTAGGCAGGAAAACGGATTAACCAGTGACTGGACCCTCCAGACACAGGTGTCTTCATTCTGCAGTCACTTCAGATACATTCACTGCACCCAGGTAATCTCCATTTCACTAACTGTGAGACTACTAGCACCAATTGGCTGGACCTCTGTTGAATTAGGTCAGTCTCTTTGAAGGGGTTGAATATTTATGCAGTCACTTATTTTATAGTACATATTTTTATGCAGTGTATTTTTATTTATTTATTTTTATCATAATCTGTTTTCACTTTGA
The DNA here is from genome assembly GCF_018320785.1 of Cheilinus undulatus. Classification (NCBI taxonomy): domain Eukaryota; kingdom Metazoa; phylum Chordata; class Actinopteri; order Labriformes; family Labridae; genus Cheilinus; species Cheilinus undulatus. Next base: position 6,667,724 of record NC_054884.1, on the reverse strand, counting down.
CATTAAAGAGGTTTTTATCAGTCAAAAAGCCAAAATGCATCGACCATGATTGATTTAAAAAAATCAATGAAAAGGTAAAACATTTAGGGAGTTAATACTTTTTTAAAGACACTGTAAGTTAAATAGAGCTAATCTTTGATTCAGTTTTACTATTCTGAGAATGATTATGAACAAGGATGATGTAGATAGATAAAAATCTAACTTAGAGTTATTTAACTTACAAATATAAAGAAAACATCAACACGGAGCTCCGTAAAATAAAATAAGACAGTCCAAACTTTATCCAGCCATAGCCCTCAACTCCTCCACAGATGAAAACTATGAAGAATAGCTCACAGTAACATACGGCTCCATGGAGAGATCTGTCCACAAGTCTGATGTAACTGCCAATTTATTGGCGTGTTGTCAGGGCTCAATTAATTTGTTCTCTCCTCATACCAAGCCGGGCGTTCCACTCTTGTAGCTGTTGATAGCAATGATGGCGGCTTTTGCTCCAGCTTGACAAACACCATAAGCTCGCTGAAGCCGTCTCTTTCATGCTGCGTGTGCACTGTCCACAAGTACTGAAGCAATCCAATAATGTCAGTCACATCAAGTACTCTAGTGCTCTTGCACTTGTGTCTATCCCTAGTGGACCTCCAATAAACAATCATCTTAATCTCTAGAGCCTGTTAAAATTGTTATAATAGCACTATTTAATAATCAGTTTGAAAAATCAAATCTAGTGTTTTAGATTTAAAAAGTACATGTATTTTTCTCTTCTTTGTTTACTTTTTGAGTTTCTTACAGTTCATAAAAACACAAAACTTTCCAACAGGGATCTTGAAACACTGTCACTTAGTTGTAGTGATGTGAAATTGAAAGAGAAAACCGTTGAAATGTCTCTAATCAAACCTCTATGCTTTGAAGAAATTAATCTGACAACAACATTTTCTGTCTTTTTTTTTTCAGTTTAAAATCCTGGAGCGGATGAGATCCTTTGGCATGATTCCTGTTCTGCCTGCTTTCTCTGGGAATATTCCAAAAGGAATCCTCAGGTAAACTATTTACAGGGCCCCCTTCAAATTTGTTATTTTGAAGCATGATGCTACAGTTAAAAAAGCATTTTTATTCTCATTAATCTGTACTCAGCACCCCACGCCAAAGGGAAAACAGAATTTTAAATTTATTTGCAAATTTATGAAAAAAAAAAAAAAGAAGTATCACATAATTATTCAGACCTTTTGCAAAAACTTTTGGTTCCTCCTATTTCTCTTAATCTTTGCTGAGATGTTGCTACACCTTGATTGGAGTCCACCTGTGGAAATTAAACTGACTGGGCAGGATTTGGAAAGTCACACGCCTCTCTATCGAAGGCCTCACAGCTGATGATAAATATCAGGGTGAGAGGCATAACCTGTGTGCTCCCAGAAAGGTCTGACATTTTCCTTTTAACAGAGAGCTCAACGTGTTCATATCACTAAAAAATCTAATGGGGAGATTTAGTTAAAGGAAAAGTCAGACCACAGTCAGTGACAAAATGGCAACAAAGGCTGGTAAGGTCACTTGTACAGGTGAAACTGATGGACTTACTGACATGGCCACCCTGCGCACTGAAATCAGATCAGGATGCTCTGATATTAAAATTGAACTTAAAGGTGTTTATGAGAAAATTAAATGAGACAAGAATAAGAGCTTAGAGAATAAGTCAACCAGGAGTTGAGCAAGTTTGGGTCAGAGTGGAAAAACACAGAGGGCAGGATGGATGAAGTTGAGAATCAAGAGGTGGAGGTGGAAGAATGGAGCGCCACAACGACAGACCTGCTTCTCCAAACTCTGCGGCAACAAGAGCACATCCAGTGTAAGTTAACAGACTTAGAAACACATTCCTGCATAAATACCATCTGCATCTTCACAATCCCTGTGGGTGAGGAGGGGGATAATGCACATACACTACCTGGCCAAAAAAAGTTGCCACCTGGATTTAACTAAGCAAATAGGTACGAGCCTCCTATTGGATAATTACTGCATGGGCAATTATCTTTCAGCTGGCAACAAGTTATTAAACCCCAGCTGATGCAATGAGTAACTTCTCATTTCTTAAACAATGGATTTTGTCTTCCCTAATGGCACGGGCATATTCCAAGATGACAATGCCAGGATTCATTGGGCGAAAATTGTGAAAGAGTGGTTCAGGGAGCATGAGACATTATTTTCACACATGGATTGGCCACCACAGAGTCCAGACCTTAACCCCATTAAGAATCTCTGGGATGTGCTGGAGAGGGCTTTGCGCAGTGGTCAGACTCTCCCATCATCAATATTAAAATTAATGCAACACTGGATGGAAATAAATCTTGTGACACTGCAGAAGCTTATCGAAACAATGCCACAACGAATGTGTGCTGTAATCAAAGCTAAAGGCGGTCCAACGAAATATTAGAGTGTGTGACCTTTTTTTGGTGGCGACTTTTTTTTTGGCCAGGCAGTGTACGTTTTTGGAGAATTTCTTAAAGTCTGAGTTAAATTTCCTGGACATAGAAAAGGAAGCTTATGCATTGCTGATGAAGGTACTGAAGAAAAGAAACTTAGACTCCAAACTCTGGTACCTGCAAAACTCCAAGCTTTTTCTGAAAACAGGCCTATGACATATAATGATGCCAAAGAGTCGATGGGAGTCTTGCCAAGAACAGGGACTCCTGGGCCAAGAAGAACGCTGAAGACACAACACCTCCTGGCACACCTGACGCAGGTGTAGCCTGCAGCAGAAAGGGGAGATCACTGGGTCCACAATACATCAGAGCAGTGTTAATTTTGGCAGCTATTTTTAATTTTACTTTTAGTCATTTCCACCCTTTTTAGTTTTCGTCTAGTTTTAGTTGACAAAAACTCAAAATATTTTAGTCTAGTTTTAGTCCATAAAAAGTCCTCACATTTTAGTCTGAACTTTTAGTCCAACTATTTATTTTCTTGCCTAAATCTGGTACCAAATCACGGTAGTAGAGCTACAGATGCATTGTATTTTGACAGATTTACCCACAGTGGAAAAATATCAAGGATTTTCAATGTCCAAAAAAAAACAAAATTACATGTTAGTCTAGTTTTAGTCATCACAGCTCTGTTTTTGTTAGTTTTAGTCTAGTTTTTGCCATGAAAAAAGGCTGTCGACGAATAGTTTTATTCATATTTTTAGTCGATGAAATCAACGCTGCATCAGAGCCGGGCCGCTGACATGGAAGGAGCCTGAGAGAAACTGCAAAGATTTCAGCACACACTTGCAGCAAAGGAGAAGAAAGACTGAGGAAACTTCAGTGCGACAGAAATTTCCTGATTTGTCTTGGCTGTGTGCTAGGGGTCATTTTCGTGTTGGGAGGTAACTTTCGGCCCAATCTGAGGTCCTGAGCACTAAGGTACAGGTTGTCACTGAGGGGATCTCAGTGCTGAAAACAACCCCCCACAGCATGATGCTGCCACCACCATGCTTCACTGTTGGGATGGTATCAGGCATGTGATGAGCCATGCCTGGTTTCCTCCAGACCTAACGTTTAAAATGCAGCCAAACAGCTCAATCTGGGTTTCATCAGACCAGAGAATCTTGTTTTTCAAAATCTGAGAGTCCTTCGGATGCTTTTTATGAAAAATCAAAGTGTATTCCATTTAAGAATTATGGAGGCCGCTGTGCTCTTGGGAACCAGCAGGATTTCTTTGTAGCCTTCCCCAGATCTGTGCCTTGCAACAATCCTGTCTCTGAGCTCTGCAGGCAGTTCCTCTGACCTTATGGCTTGGGTTTTGCTCTGATATGCATCATTGTCCGCTGTGAGGCCCTTTATAAAGGTGTTTACCACAGGTGGAATCCAATCAAGGCATAGAAACATCTTGGCAAAGATCAAATGAAATAGGAGGAACCTGAGCTAAATTTGTAAGTGTTTTTGCAAAGGGTCTGAATACTTATGTCATTGTGATATTTCAGTTTTTTATTTGCAATAATTTGCAAAAATGTCTGAAGTTCTGTCTCCACTTTGTCATGATGGACAACTGAGTGTAGATTAATGAGAATATTTTTACTGTAGCATCAGGCTGCAACAGAAGAAAACTGAAAAATTAGTAGTATTATGAAAACGTAGCATTTGTAATGCTACAAAAAACTCATGAGTCTTACCCTCTGAGTCTCTGAAGTGTTTCTGGTCTTTCAGGTTGTATCCAGAAGCCAACGTCACCAGACTGGGCCCTTGGTCTCATTTCAACTGCAGCTTCTCCTGCTCCTACATCCTAGACCCTCGAGACCCTCTTTTCCTCCACATCGGCTCCCTCTATTTGTCCCAGGTGGTGAAGCAGTTTGGTACGGACCACATCTACAACACCGACACCTTCAACGAGATGACCCCGCCATCGTCCGACCCGGCCTACTTGTCTGCAGTCAGTCGTTCTGTCTTTGCCTCGATGACAGCAGGTCAGTGTCTGGGTGTTTAACTTCCTGTTTTAAACCTAATCGTGCCTTTGTGGACGCTGTTATTCTGGGCAACAAGTACAATAATTGCCCTAGTTAGCTTCCCCTTGGATGACCTGTTGTCCAACTCTCTTACACAGACGCCCCCCCCTCCCCTCGTGCTCCCAGCTGCCCTTCATTTCCGTCACCTTCCTGTCCCTCATCCAGATCTCTTTCTTTCTCCCCAGTCGATCCTCAGGCAATTTGGCTGATGCAAGGCTGGCTGTTCTTCAGTGATGCAGTTTTCTGGAAGCCAGCCCGGATTCAGGCCCTGTTACACGGGGTGCCCCTCGGGAGGATGATCGTGCTGGACCTGTTTGCAGAGACAGAGCCAATTTTCTCCTACACTGAGTCTTTCTATGGACAGCCCTTCATCTGGTGCATGTTACAAAACTTTGGGGGCAACAGCGGGTTCTTTGGCACCGTGGAGAGCATCAATTCAGGGCCCTTTAAAGCCTTACATTTTCCAAACTCCACTCTGGTGGGCATTGGGATGACTCCTGAGGGAATAGAGCAGAATCCAGTCATGTACGAGTTGATGACGGAGCTGGCTTGGCGGAAGGAGCCTGTCAACTTGTCCAACTGGGTGTCGCTGTACGCAGTACGGCGCTACGGCAGCTCTCACAGCAACCTGACTGCTGCATGGAGGCTTCTGTTCTCCAGTGTCTACAACTGCACCGTGCCTCATTACAAGAACCACAACCACAGCCCTCTGGTCCGCAGACCCTCCTTCCGCATGAATACTGATCTCTGGTACGACCCTGCTGACTTGTACAAAGCCTGGAAGATGATGATAGAAGCAGCTCCATCCCTCATTTCCAAGGAGACTTTCCGGTACGATCTTGTGGACGTCACTCGGCAGGTTCTCCAAGTCTTGGCTACTTCCTACTACAAGGATATTGCAGAGGCCTTCCACAACCAGAAGCTGCCAGAGCTGCTGACAGCAGGCGGAGTTCTGGTGTATGATCTCTTACCGGAGCTTAATCGCTTACTGAACAGTGACGCCAACTTTTTATTAGGGACATGGCTGGACCGAGCTCGATCTTTAGCCCTAGACGAGAAGGAGGCAGAGCTCTACGACATGAACGCGAGGAACCAGCTCACTCTGTGGGGTCCTAGCGGTGAGATAATCGACTATGCAAACAAAGAATGGGGAGGCCTCATGGAGGACTACTATGCCCAGCGGTGGGGGCTGTTTGTTCACACGCTAGTCGAGTGTCTGGACAGCGGACAACCGTTCAAGCAGGATGCTTTTAACCAGGCGGTTTTCCAGGTAGAAAAGGGATTCATTTACAACAGCCAGAGATACCCGACTAAGCCTCATGGAGACACGTACGAGATAGCACACAGAATCTTCTTAAAGTACTACCCACAGGCCTTAAAGAGACTATAGTGAGCGGAGACTACGCTTTGTAAAAACTTGTCACAAGTTGCAGCAAGAAGAATGTCGTCCTCCACCTTTTTTCCTCCGGTTCTTCATGGCCATTCCAAAACATTTTTTAAATAGAAAATGTTAAAGCCTGGGTTTTACAGGAACAATGTTGCACTTTTAGTGAAGTCAGTAATGGATAGATCTGTGTGGATTTTCATTTAACATTCACAATGACCAAATAAGCCATGTTATATAAGAGAAAGAAGGAAAATTTAGACTGAAGACCCATGCACACACCTTCACTTTTAGTCGTCCACCTGCTCTTGGATCACTTGAACACACATGAAGCTGCCTTATTGAATATTGTACGTTTTTGAGGGAGTTTTTGAGCAAACCCAGAATGCTCTCAGTCATTTTCATGGATTATAATCACAAATCTGGTACTTATGGTGCAGAAAAATCTATCAAAATTTTCCAATAATGTTTACAATGTACACTGCAAGTGTGTACAAGACAGATCTGCCTGAGATGCCATGTAAGCTTGGATTACTTGGACACCAGGTCTCCCCTTTTCCCAGAGTCCCTCTGGAAAGCATCTACCTGATAATGAACCACACAGCTTTATGGCTTTTTTTCTATTAGTTACATCTGGTCAAAACCACAGCAGACGACAATCCCTAGTCAGAACCCCCCTGATAGCTTACCCAGCAGACCAGAGAGGGAAAGATCACCCTTCCCACACAACACGCCACAGAAGAATCTAACAAGATAATCTTTAGAACCATTAGATCCATTAGATAATCTGGCTTTTTCTGACCTTGGTCAGAAGACAGGAAACAAACCGAAAGCATTCAAGATTACCTTGTAGTGTGTTCTTCACTTAAGTTGGGCATTGCGACGTTTGAAAACTATCATGTTTGTTAGTTTAAATTTCCTGGAAATATTGTGTTTTTTTCTATTTAGAACAACAGTATTGTTTGTTTAGTAGACACTGCACTAGTTAGAATCTGAACAAGTTAGCTACATCATCATAACCAAGCAGTGCTGATGTTCATGGTCTTTCATGGCAACTTTATTTAAATTTCCTGCTGTTATTGTTGGTGAGATTGTGCCATTGTACTGCAACATTTTTAATGAATTGTGAATAGCTGAATCCTCTACAACTCATGATGCACCTTAGAAGATAATTTTCTATCTTGTTGTTCAAAAAGGTTTTTCAGTCTTTGATTTTATTTTTATACATTTTCCAATAAGTGCTGAACTGAGACATCTCACATGTACAGTGCATTCAGAAAGTCTTAAGACCCTGTTCACCTTTTGTTATCTTGCAGCCTGATGCTGCAGCTGTTTAAATTCATTTTGTCTCTCATTAAGCTAGAGAAGTTTAGAAATGTTTGCAAATTTATCAAAAAGATGGGGACTCTCGTTGCGTAGACCTTTTCAGGTCTTTCCAGAGATGTTTGATGGGGTTGAAGTCAGGGCTCTGGCTGGGCCACTCAAGGACCAAGGATGTTCCTAAGCATGTTTCCCTATTCGGCTAACGCTCATTTAAATTTAGTTTAATCAACTAGTCCAAAGAGTAGAAAATCCCAAGAAAACAGTCAAACAGGGTCATTGTGTCAACAGGTGTGGTGTTAGCCTGATACTCTATAGAGTGGCTAACATTAAAGGCTAGCACTGCCAGACTTCTTACCTCTATATCTTCATTTACTACTCTAAAAAACTGTCATACCCTGCTGTTCCTACTACACGCTAACCGCTATGCCTCCGCTAAGCTTCTCATATTTCCATCCAGTGAAGTTTCAGATTAACCTTGCAAAGCAGATAGATTCGCCCGTTTCTGTGTTTCTTACTAGTGAATCCATCTTGCAAAGCCCCCATTTGAACAGTTTTGATCCAGTTAGAAAGTGACAGGACCAATCGGCGTCGAGGGGCAGCACTTTCGGGCGCAACAGAGTCGTGATGTCAGCAAGCAGCGATGAGAGGCCGCTGCAATTATTGCAGAAGAGATTAATGTGGCTGCTGCTAAAGCTCTAGTTTTATTAGGACTTGACTTTTAACATTCGTTAAAATGTCTTTGTTAAAAGAAGTAAAAAGGACAGCAGTAAGTTGAAGAGTCCGACCGGAAGAGTCTAATCATCACGTGTTTTGTTGCTCTGATTGGCCCGTAAAGATGTGGCAGACAGAATGTTCATCCAATCACCCTCCAAGTTTTTATTCAATTGCTCTGCCCTTTCCCAAATGCAGTCTATGGGAGGTTTCCCTGTCAGGTTAGTGCTAGACAGGAAGACAGCAACTATAAGTGAAGCTACGGTGGCCTCTAGTGGCGGGAGGTTCATAACAGTTTAAAAGAGCATTGTAGACTAGGATTTCAAGCCTGTGTTTATAAAAAATGATAGGTTATTAATTTAACCGACTCGTTAATCCAGCCCCACCTTTTTTGTTAACGACTTTTAGCATTTTAGTTAAGGACATTCACAGAGTCATCCCTAAGCCACTTCTATGCTGTCTTGGCTTTGTGCTTAGGGTTATTGTTGTGTTGGAAGGTGAACCATTGGCCCAGTCTGAGGTCCTGAGTGCTGCAGAACAGGTTTTTCACGGAAAATATCTCAATGCTGAAAAGCACCCCTACAGCATGATGCTGCCACCACCGTGCTTCACTGTTCGGGTAGTATTAGGCAGGTGATGAGCGGTAACTTGTTTAGAATTGAGGCCAAACAGCTCAATCTGGGTTTCATCAGACCGGAGGATCTTGTTTATTAAAGTCTGAGAGTCCTTTGGGTGCTTTTTTGCAAACTCAAAGTAGGCTTTCATGTGTTTTGCACTGAGCACAAGTTTCCTTTTAGCCACTCTGCTATAAAGGCCTGGGGCTGCAGAGATGGTTGTCCTCCCAGAACTTTTCCCATCACCACACAGGATCTCTGGAGCTCAGTCAGAGCGACCATCAGGTTCTTCGTCACCTCTCTTACTAAGGCCCTTCCCCCCGATTGCTCAGTTTGGCTGGGTGACCAGCTCCTGGAAAATTTCTGGTTGTGCAAAACTTCTTACATTTGAGAATTTTGCAGGCTACTGTGCTTTTGGGGATCAGCGGGATTTTTTTTGTAGCCTTCCCCAGATCTGTGCCTTGCAACAATCCTGTCTTTGAGCTCTGCAGGCAGTTCCTTTGACCTCAAGGCTTGGTTTACACTCTGATATTCATTGCCTGCTGTGAAGCCTTCTATAGAGAGTTGTAGCATCAGGCTGCAACAAAACAAAATTTTCTTTCTTTATGCAAAACTTTCTTAATGCACTGTATGCCATGTTTTAAAAATATGCAACAGATTTTAATAATTTAAAGTGGAGTAGGGTCAGGCATAAAAGGTACAATATGAAGCATATCTGCACTGGCAGGTTAATTAATTTAGAGATATCTGTGTGAACATATCCCTTAAACTATGTCTGTGCCAAGATGGCGTGTTAAGTGCAAAATCTTGCCGAATACGTCATCAAAACCACAACCATATTGGATAAAGTATTACAATACAATACAATACAATACAATACAATACAATAACTTTATTTATCCCCGCAGGGAAATTCAATTGTCTGGAGTCTCTCTCATCTGTTCATGGTAGAATTATAAAGTCGAATTGCTAATGGAATGAAATGAATTATTTATTATTATTAGACTTAAAATTAGATGTGTTTCCTCAGTGCATTACTGCTGTTTTATTGTTTTAACAGGTATTTGCGCAGCCACTTTTCTAGATATTTCTTTACTTTTGACTCTCTCAGCACTCTCGTGTTTACAAAGACATGAATGTCTCTGCTGGCACTAATTTATTCTTTAAACAGGAAAGTGAGCTAATCTGACACACTAGATCTTTTCATTGTTTTGCTCATTTTATTGTTGCAAGCAAATTAAAGCCACGTGTAGGAGAACTTAGTCATTAGAATTGTTTTAAGGCAGTTTCTCTTTATTCTCAGCTTTTTGCATTGTTCTAAAAATGCACATCAGCAAATTAAACCTTCATTTCCCCTTCATGCCTGGCCCTAGCACTGAAAGTTGACTTTTTCAACCTTTTGGACTTATTCTCCTCCTATTTTTGTAATTTAGTCCTTTAGTTATAGCCCTAATGATCATGTATAGATCATGGATGTTTGGGAAGGATAGTTCTTTTATCACAAATGTAGTTTGAACAAATATTTTGCCAGGATAATTTTGATTATAGTTTTTAGCTGTCACTGTGTGAGCACAGCTTCTCTTCACAATGTGCCAACCTTCACTCCATGCTGCACAATATTTGTGTCCTCTTTATAAATGTGTTTTTTTGTATTTTGATTGAATGAACTGTGATTGATAATCTCAGGCATGTCATAAAAGTCTAAAGACTGTGACTAATACATGGATTTTATTCCACAGCTCTGTGTTGTGTTGAAATCATCCTGGTCACTGCATACATCCATTCATCATCCTATCTAAAGGTTAGGACCAAAGGCGAGAACTCAGCAGCTACTGATCGCTTTACTAGGCACACCTGTTCAACTGCACATTAACGCAAATGTCTGATCAGCTGATCACATGGCAGCAACCAGTGTATTCAGGGATGTAAACATGGTCGAAACATTGTGCTGAAGTTCAAACCAGTGGAGTAGCAGTTATCCAATACGGCATCAATAAGACCAGACTGCTTCAAGCTGATAGAAAGGCAATAATAACTCAAATAACCACTTGTTATAATTGAAGAGTGCAGAAGAGCATCTGATGATACTCATGATACATTGAGCCTTGTAGCAGATGGACTACAGGAGCAAAAGACCACACCAGGTACCACTCCTGTCAGCTAAGAAGAGGAAACTGAGGCTACAATTCACACAGGCTCACAAAAACTAGATAATGGAAGTTGAAAAAGAGTTGCCCAAACTGCTCAGTCTCTATTCCAGCTGTGGCATTACCATACACTCCATGAAAGAAAGGATTTGGCCATACCTGAATTCGAGTGTGTAAAATCAAAAACTTTGCCATACAGTCTCCATTTGGGTCGTTCTGAAGAGCACAGTGACTGCAAGCATGATGCTGTGATGCCACCTTTGCAATAAGGCAGTTCAAGAAATTCATCCCTGCTGGAAATTCCACTGTCAACTTAAAGTGATAGTATTAGAGAGTGGAAGAGTTTAGGAACAGCAGCAGCTCAGCCATGAAGCCTATGACCACATAAAATCACAGAGCAAGGTCAAGGACTGTTAAGGCACATGCTGCATAAATGTTACCAACTCTCTGCTGATTCCATAGCTGAAGAGTTCTGAGCTTCCGTTGGATTAATGTAAACACTAAAACTGTGCCTTTGGAGCTTCATGAATGGGTTTCCATGGCTGAGCAGCTGCATGCAAGCCTCACATCACCAAGTCCAACGCCCAAGCCTCAGATGCAGGGGTGAGTCAGGGTTTTGTGCATGCTGGGAGCATACCGAGACATTTTGGACAATGCTATGCCTCCAACTTTGTGGCAACAGTTTGTTGAAGGCCCTTTTCTATTCCAACATGACTGTACCCCAGTGCATAAAGGAAAGGCTAAAAAGACATGGTTTGATGAAGAACCTGACTGGCCCACACAGAGCCCTGACCTCAACCCCATCGAGCACCTTTGGGATGAACTGGAATGGAGATTGCGAGCCAGGCCTTCTTGTCCAATTTCAGTGCATGATCTCATAGACGCTCTACAGAATGAATGGGCACAAATTCCCACAGAAACCCTCCAAAATATTGTGGAAAGCCTTCAAAGAAGACTGGAGGCTGTTACATTTGCAACAGGGGGATCAACTCCATATTAAAGTAAAAGTATTTAAACACAATGTCATTACAGTCCCTGTTGGTGTAATGCCCAGGCAGCTGAATACTTTTGTCCAGCAGGGTCTGAATTTCCATGGCACATTCAATGTCTCTTAAATCAAATTCCTTTTAGGGGGCTTTTTGCCTTTATTTTGTTATTTTAACAGCTGGGCAAGAAACATCTGGGAAAATAAAACTCCGACAGCTGAGGTAGTTCAGGCATCTGATCAAGAAGCCTCCTGGTTGCCTCCCTGTAGAGGTCTTCCAGGTGTGTGCTACTGACCTGGGAGACCCCAAGGCAGACCTAGTATTCACTGGAGGGATTATTTACCCTGTTTGGCCTTGGAACTCCTTGGAATTCTCCAGGAGGAGCTGAAAAATGTCACTGGGTCGAGGGGTGTCTCGGTTGAACTACATAGCCAGAATAACCCGGCCCTGGATGAATGGAAGACGATGGATGGGTACCAAAATTTATCCATATATGTGTTTCTATGACCTATGATTTTTGCTGGATCAGCCTCAGTAATAGATGAAGGAAAGGTCAAAGGTCCGATGAATACTTGCAACCGTAAGCGATATAAAACAGAGGATGCAAAGCAGACGAGTAGAAAAGAGTATGACGCTGCTGAACTCAGTTGTACGTCATCACCACGCTCTCCTGCTCTCTGTGAATGCTCTGGACAATTTCCTGCTCCGTTTGCAGAGCGGATAACTCGCACAATACTTACGTAAGAGACAGACAATCATTTACACTCCTAATTTACACTTTCCAACAGTTTCCAGTTCAGCCAGCCCACGTTAGTTTGGAGAGTGGGAGGGAACCGGAGCATTTGGAGGAAATCTACAAACACAGACAGAGAAAAGGTGCAGATTTCAATGATTTCCATAGGTTCAATCCAGACAAAAATCAGCTCTTTTTACTGATCCTATCATAAGTACAAAACCTAATTCCAAAATAGTTGGGACACTGTGTAAAATTTGGATAAAAACAGAATAAAGTGATTCCTTTTAACCTATATTCAAAGGAATATGGCACAAAGAGGAAACATTTGGTACTTAAAATCAAACTTTATTCTCTGAATTTGATGCATGCAACCTGTTCCACTTTGTTACATCACTTTATTACACCTCTAATAACAGTCTGAGGACTGAAGACACTGATTGTTGAGGTTATGAAAGAGGAATTCTTCCTAATTCTTGCTTGAAATACATCTTAAGTTGCTCAACTGTGTATTTAGCACTTTGCTCTATACATTTTCATCAGGAGACAGGTCTAGAATGCAGGCCAGTCTAGGCCCCGCCCTCTTTCACTGTGAAGCCATGCTGTTGTAACTCGTGCAGAATGTGGCCTGTTATTGTCCCAGTGAAACAAGCAGGAATATCCATGAAAGACATTGTCTGGATGGAATCATTTGCCAAACCTTTATGCATCAATGCTGACTTCACAGAGGTGCAAGTTACCCACACCATGGGCACCAATACACCCCACACCATCACTAGTACCTTGATAACAATCTGGATGGTCCTTCTCATCTTTAGACTGGAGGACTCGACTTTCATTGTTTCCTAAAACAATCTGAAATATGGACTCATCAGACCACAGCACACTTTTACACTTTAGGTCAGTCTTTTTCAGATGAGCTCAGGACCAGAGAAGTGGTTGAGGCTCCTGGATGTTGTTGATATATGGCTCTAGCTTTGCTGGGTAGTGTCTTAATTGTAGATGCAGCGATATATTGTTTTTATGATGGATCTCTGTAGTTTTCTTGAGCCCACATTATAATATCTGTCACAGGATGCTGCCAGCTCCTAATCCAGTGCCACCTTAGGGGTCAAAGGTCACAGGTGTTCAATGTTGGTTTCAAGCCTTACCCTTTACAGACAATGATTTCCATGCAGTACAGGCGGTGCTATCATCTGTTGCTAATTACCTTACCTGTTGAATGCTCCAGGTGATTTTTGAACATTTCACCACTCCTGTCCCAACTTTTTTGAAAACTGTTGTCGGCATCAAATTCAGAATGTGCATTTCTTTAAAAATATATCAGTTTGAACATTAAACATGTTTTCTTTGTGCTGTATTTGACAGAATATAGGTTGAAAAGGATTTGCAAATTACTCAATTCTGTTCTTAATCCACATTTTATGTCCCAATTATTTTGGAATTGTGGGTTGTAGCTGCTTTCTACATACAGAATAACATTTTATCCAAGACTAGAGGATTATAAGCCTAATCAAGGAATATATCAGTATGTTTCAAACGTAAATCTACAATGTTTCTATGGACTTCGTATGCAATCTTACAAGAAAATGTGTTACAGTATTTTAGACTTCTATATACAGTAGAAGCAATGAATGTAAATTAATCTGAAGTGATTGTAGGTGTTTTTTTTTTTTAATAACAGGTTATTAAACTTGGTTAAAACAAGCAGCTGAACAGGTGTACCTAATAAAGTGGCTATTTATGTTTATTTATATTTATCTGTATGGATGTTATAGGGTTGGGACGTCACAAATTTGAGGAGTCCACCAAGTAAATAAAATTAGTTGTTACATAAAACAGATGATGAATGTTCAAAGAAGTAAAATTAAACCAACAGACCACAATCATCCATCACTTCTAAAGGACAGAAACAGAGGACTCACAAAAGGCTTTGATTAATATTTTTATTGTTGAAAAAATAATGAGTATCAGGTTTATAGTTGTGGAGGGACTTTAACTGTTGTTGTTCCTCTCCGTATGTACACTGATGATATTTTCTGTTCTGTTTCAGGCTCATTTATAAGACATGTTAAATCCAGTATATTTAAAAAAACAAAACAAAAAGGAAATTAAACACGCTTCAAAATCCACAATGAGAAGTTTCAGATTCTGTTACAGGGCTCAGCAGAGGGGACCAGACCAGGGCCGGGCTCAGCTCAGCTCTAAACGTCTGAGTCAGATCAACACAAGTCTGACACGGAGAGATGGAGGTGGGGTGAACCCGGCTCACTTTAAATCCTTTGACAGTTTTCATGACCAGCAGCGATCGAACCGGTTATAAAAATTCAGCTGTGCCTTTAAAGAAGGATGGGAGGTCTTCAGAGCCAATCAGAGACCCTGTTATGTTTGCTTAACATCCATGCTGGGTAACTGGATACCGAGCTGACTGCACTTGAGCACATGGGTTTAAATTTTAACAAATCTTATCCAGTTATAGCCTGGAATTAGAGCTCTTAAACCTTCTTATGCATAAAACAACTCATGCCACTTAGATGGTGCTCAGGCTTATAGCATGGCTGCGTCTGTTCAGCACTGCTAGATGCTTTCCCTCAGCTTAGCTGTCACTTCAGTCTAACCAGCATCCCCCAAGGTTTCTTTTAATCAATATAAAGCAAGTGACATCTCCCTTTAAGAGCTTGTTAATGGGAAAATGAGGGGAAAAGGTTCTTTAAAGGCAAGCTGTGCCTTTTTTAGCAGCTTTTCTCCCCCATTTTGTGGGAGAAGCTGCAGGCAATACAAATGAACAAGGGTGAATTAGCCATGAGGTAAAAGCTCAGTGTTGCCTCTTCTTCCTTGTCTGTCCTAAACATGCTTTGAAAGGGAACAGTGACACACTATTAGGTAAATGAGCCTTGTGCAGTGCTGGTTAGACCGACATGACCACTCAATTAAAGACAATTGATGACCAAGGCTGGATGGACATAAAAAAGTTCATCTTCTTGCTTCATGGTGGACTAACTATGCCTACTGTGACAGAACATGTGGTGACTACACTACCAAACCAACCAGGGTGAAGGCATCCTAGACCATCTCTGTGTGCAGTCTGAGCGATCAGATATCAAACCGTTTTCCGTACATGTTGAGGTGCATCCACATCTACTATAAAGGGCTGCCGATTGGCATCAGAAAGCCCAAAGTGGATGTCAATGCAAGCATAAGCAGGCTCAGAGAAGGGTCTTTTTGCAAACAAAATTTTGATTCAAATGTGTAGAAATAAATGTACAAATCAGATAGAAAGGGGAAAGTAAAACCTGTTGGACTGGACTGTTCTGGATTCTGATCTTTCTAGTCATAAAGAGAAAAATTGCATGTAAACAAAAGAGCAGAGCAAATATTAAAAGCAATACAGCCAGCACAGAGTCATTGATAATCTGACATTTTTGCATCCTAAACATCAGCGGTGAAAGGTAACACATCTGCACATGCTCAATGTGCTCCTTTCTGATGTGATGCTGTTGGACAGGACCCTCTGTATCATGGCTTCGTATTGGTTTCCAGTCTGAGTAAAGGTGCATGTAAAACGTAAGACTGAGACAATTTGAGGCAGAGGAGGAGGGCAGTGAAACTCTTAAAAGACTGTTGAAAAATATATTCAACATTTAACATCTAAATGATAAGAAAATTCAAGAAAAGCAGGATAAATACAAGTGCTTCTAAAAAAAAAAATAGAATATCATGAAAGAAGTTCATTGTCCCTGCCATTTAATTCTAGAAATGAAACTTACATATATTCTAGATTCATCACTACAAAGTGAAAAATCTCCAGACGCTGTTTTTTTTAAAGTTGATGATTATGGCTTAAAGATCTTCTAGAAAAGTCTGCTCAGTTATGCACTCAGTAATTGGTTGGAGCTCCTTTTGCACAAATTACGGCATCTATGCTTGTGTCATGAGGCCGATCAGTCCGTGGTACTGCTATGAAGCCCAGGTTGCTCTGATAGCATCCTTCAGCTCATCTGGATTGTTGAGTCTGGTGTCTCTCCTTCATAGCATCAGACCAGTTGGCTGGCCAATCAAACCCAGTAACACCATGGTCAGAAAACCAGTTTCTGGTGGTTTTGGCTTCACCGTGGGCAGTGAAGTCCAGCTAAAACAGGAAACCAGTATCTCCATAAAGCTTCTCAGCAGATAAAAACATGAAGAGCTTTAAACTTTGGACCACTGAGCAACGGTCTTGTTCTTTTTCTCCTTAGCTCTGGTGAGATGCTTGTAACGTCTGTGGTTCAGGATTGGCTCAACACTTAGGAGACAACACTTGTGGCCCATTTCCTGGACCCGTCTGAGTGGTGGCTCCTGATCCCCTGACTCCAGCCTCAGTCCACTCCTTGTGAAGCTCCGCTAAGCTCTGCTTTGTTTGACAGTCCTCTGAAGGCTGAGCTCATCCCTGTTGCTTGTGCTCCTTTTCTTTCCCTTCCATTCAGCTTTCCATGAATCTGCATTGATACAGCCTCTGAGAACAGCCTGGCCTTTCAAGAATGACCTTCATGAAAGTCAGCAGTCTTTCCCATGATTGTTGTTGTGTGAACTGAACTAGAGTGAGAGAATGAAGGCTCAGGAAACCTTTGTAAATTGGACTTTTACTCTAACAATGTTCTAGGATTTTGAGTCTAGCAATATTTCACTTTGCATGAGATGAATCTAGAATAAATGGAACTTTGACTTTCTGAAGTAAATAATTGGAATTAAATGAAATTTTACAGGATATTCTAGTTTTTTGAGATGCACCTGAATGTTGGCTGTAGTTTTAGCTTCAAATCATACAAGTTGTTTTACAAATAAGTGCATCATGCATGTTTTAAACCATTTGACATGATTGTTTTGTCTTCCCTTTCAGCAGCCACTTTTGTCTGTCCATCTCACCATGGTGACAAATTTTAGACTTTTGATTTCTAATATTGATTACATTTGATCATTTTATGCTTAAAACTTTTGGTAATTTCGTCATTTTCAAATCAAAACTTCAAAACCAGAAAAACAGTGAGGAGGACAAGCAGTAGCTGCCTTAGAGATGATGGAAAAACGTAATGATGGTTTTGGCAGTAATGCAAAGAGAGTGAAAACATTGGGATCAAAGAGCCCACCTCCTCTGGATTTAAACGTCTCAGTGCCAACGTTTGATTAAAGGAGTTAAAAACAAAGAGTTGCATCGTCATGAGTCCATCTTTCATCACACCAATGCCCTGTACACAGTAATGCATGATATGCTTTTTGAGTTAGCCATGAGAAAACAGGCCTAAAACCCAGAGAGGAGATTCACAAAGCTGCCGGAGTTATCATAAATCAATATTTCAGACACATAGACGACATGGAGACATGAACAGAACGTAAGGCAGTGATTAAAAACAACTAAAATCTGTCCTCTTATTCCTGTAAACATCCTTTAAAACTTTCAAATCGATTAATTCCAACAAATAATCAAGTTTATTCAAAGAAACGTTAGAGAAAAATATTATACTCTTATAGTTCATCGTCTCTTTTGGTTCAGATACAAATCATAGTACATCTAATCGAGTTAATTTACAAAAGATCAGATTTTCATATTGTTCTTTATATTCATATATTACAAGCTACATACATGAAGAGGCCTGTGCATATGATTGGTTAAAATCAAAGTGGCGATCTGGAGCAGCGCAGTTAAAAGGAGCTCCAGTGTTAGTGTGGAGAGCAGAGTGGTATAAAAATATTTGAGTATTTTCATAAAATAATTTACAGAAAAACAAAGTTGACTCTCTAAGGTAGGGTTAAAATATCTGCTGGATTATCTCTAATATGTGAGACAAAGTATTTCAGCTGCTGCAGGTAGGGTTGGGCTAATATTCAGGATGACTGCAGATCAGACGAGGACTGAAATTATACTCTAAGATTGTCATCTGTAAAATCTAATAATGTATCTTCATTTGTGCTTTTTCAGGTCATATTAGGAAATATATTTGGGCTTTTTAGATTTCAATGTCTGGGATTAAATTTGACTTGGACTGATGGGTTGCACCAGCTCTGTGGTAGTCCAAACATAGCCTAGTTTGAAGGTCAGTTCATATTTTTAATGGCATTTATGCTTTATAACATTTTGAACTGCTGCTCCAGCTTAGCTACTTTCAACATAAAGTCATGATGAACGGTAGGTGGAATATTTTGGAGGAGCAGAAGGTTTCAGCAGCTGTTAGGTGTCTGCAGTGTGTGCTCTGTTATTTATTGCATCCTGTAAATGGTGGATGGATATTTTCTTGCATGATAATTTCACCAATCTAACAATTGCACTGCATTAAAATATCCAAGAAAGTCTGGCTGTAGGCCGTTCATCTGAGACGCCGTATATCTCTGAACTGAAATACATGCAAACAATTCCAAATTAAAATCCAATTAAACTTCTGTTGAGGGTTATGATAATGATTACGAGACCTAAAGGTGCACTGTCCTGCAAAACCCGATTATGAAATGTTTAATAAAGCCAAGTAAACAGTCTGCTCACAGAAGAAAAGCTAGTCCACCATGAAAACATTCTAACACAGCAAGCGTAGCTTAGGTAGCTCTGTTAGCTATGTAGATGACATTGCTGCATAGCTAATGTAGCTACTTAGCTAAAGCTAAGTTCAACAAAGCAGCTACATCAGCTCGTATCACCATTATCCACATAGCTAATTGAGCTTTAGCTACATTTTTTTTAGTTAGTTGCTTATGTAGCTATACATAAAAGTCACAAAGCAGCTATGTAAGCTACATAGGTACATATCTATCTAGCTATGTTATCTTTAGCTACATTTGGTCATGTTACCAAAGATAACTAAGCTACACTGGCTTATAAAGCAACATTAATTACGTAGCTATATTAGCTTTAGCTTACGCTAATGAAGCTAAAGCAAACCAACATTCATGTAATTACTTCTAAAATGGATCTACACATAATTTAATCCCAGATTAAGCCTTTGCTGTTTTTCTTTATCATATTTCTGAAATTCTTTTTGGTCTGTCATGTTTTAATGTAGTTGTTTCATGAGTGTAACTGCCAGACTTTGTTTATTAATAAAGTTTTTCTTCTTTTTCTTTTCTTTTTTTTTTTTTTACTAAAACTGGAAATAAATTGTACAGGAAAATTCTGGCACTTCCATTCTGAGATATAAGGGATCTCAGATGAACAGTCTGCTTCTCAAAAAAAATCCTACTTTCTTTGTTTTATCTATTTGTCTGATTTAAAATGAGAAAGACATAAAATCATCATTCCCTTCAATACAGCAATTCATATTGAATTCGCAATGTGTCAAAGTAATCATGATTACACATTTTTTCAAAACTGTTCAGCCTCAGTTTAATCTAACAAACACTATGTTTGTAATAAGACAGAAGGAGATATTGCTATTTTGTTGAAAAATATATAACTGGAACTTAGAAATAATTACACATTTGGTCACAATTACATTATTTCTCAAATTTTTCAGCCCTAGTAGCAACATTACCAATTTAACATCCTTATGCAGTCTGAGCTATCGGATATCGAATCGTTTTCAGTCTGCATTAATCTGCATTGGGGCCCTTTTATATGTGAACCAAATGAAATGCATGGAGCAGTCGGATTCAGGCCACATTTTGAAAAGAACTGTGAACAGATAAAAAAAATAAATAAATAAATAAAAAATCTAAATTAAAACATTAAGGCTGACAGTGTGACTGCAGCCTTTGACACTAGAGGCAGGACTGTAACAGACAGTGAATGAGGAAAAGCGCTTTTCACAGGCTGGTCACCTCAGGTGAAAACGTCATATATGTTATTTTGGTTTGATTTGCTTGAAGATGAACCTCACATCTCTGTGATGCAACCAAACAATGGCATTACTCAAGTAAACTAGTCTATTTGTAAGGTTTAGAATAAGCTAAGATGAAACTTAAACCATCAAAAACAGGCCACTGAATTTTTAACGTCTGAATGATTGTAGGAAAAAACACACCAGATTGATTTCTATTTTGACACCACAGCAAAAAAGACAGAAATCTAAGGCTTCCAGTTTTAGATAATTTAGATTTTCCAATGTCCAAAATTAGCAGGCAAACTTGTTGCCAACAATTACTTAAAATTTAGACAGCGTGCTTAAATTTGCCTGCAATTTTCGGATGGCTTCATTACTCTCCTAACCTCCTGTTTCCAGAACTTTGTGAGTTATTTCATTTTAAATCTTTGGTACTTTTTAAAACTACCAAACATTTAAATTATATTGATTATTATAACAGGAAAGTTTGGAAATTCAAACGACCCTACAACCCTGAAATCTACAGCATCTGTCTGTGTCACCCTGTATTTATTAGTCAACCCTACGCTGAAGAAGCAGCAGCTGTCTCCACTTTTTATTGAACTTCAGTTTTCTTTAAGAACCACCACCTGTCCATCTGCAACAAGTCAAAAAGAAGAATTAAATATCAAAAAAATAAAGAAACCATTCAGTTGCTGTCTTTCTCTCGTAATCATTCTGGAACTCTCTGGTGAGTCGGTCAGGCGACTCCCATTAAAGCAGCATGTATTAAACATTTCTTAACTACAATCTTTAAACCATTAGCAAACTTCTGCCATGACAGTTTATGTCAGGCTAACACATTAGCATGACATGGCCTAGTTTCACATGTCACTTCTGTCAAAAACAAAAAAGAAAAGGAAATATACGGTACTGTACAGAACCTTTAGGCATATTTGGGCCAAAAATTGAGGAGGATTGACACAACCTTGGCCATGTTCTGGACGTCCTTGCATATTACCAGGGGCATGGCAAAAAAAGCAGTTGGAAATTTAATAATAAAGTTCACAACTTTAGGGTGGAGTAAAAGGTGGATGTGGAGGTCGGGATCGCCTAGAGTGCCGCCCAGGTGGGAAGTAGGGCTACGAGCCCCTGGTGGTGCAAGTGCATGACAACTGGCAGCAGTCCCCAGGGGTGGAAAAAAAAAAGAGACGCCTTCGAGCTTGATCTTGGCTGCTAACGTGTTGACAGCTTGATTCTGGCCGCCATGCCCCCTCTCTCCAGTCCCAGGTTGTGACACATCGGCCCCCACGATAAATCCTTAGCACCCTCTATGCCTTAAACTTCTGCACATGACTGTACATATACGTAAAATAATCATTCCAGATTTTTACAGAAGCCCAAAGTGGACATGCATCCACATTTCTTAGTCCATCATGTGGTTTTCAGTTGATTTCTTGTGAATTTGACACAACTACTGTATTTTAAAAGAAAAAAAATGCTGGTTTTCTTGTGAGTTTTTTGAGATGTTAAGAAAAAGAGATGAAAATTAATTGTTCTCAAGAAAACCAGGGTTAATATCCAAAGATAACAAGGGATATATGTTGAAATTTCAAGAAAAAAAAAAGCTAAATTCTCAGTACCACCAGGTGTAAGATTAAACTGGATGCATATTCTCTTTGGGCTTCCGTATACTTGTGAGGGAAGTAGCTGATTTTCCTATTTTGGCCCAGATATTAATCAATCAATACAAATATCATAAATTAAAATCACAAGAAAATACAGGGTTATTGCCAGAGCAATGGCACAAAAGTCCATCAAGAGCAATTTAACCTTTGATAAAAAGGGAGCATAAATAAAAAAGGAAATCTAAGGTCAGATTTCAGAAATATTTTCCTGTTTCTAAACACCAGGTGTGTTCGGGTGGATTTAGGGTCACCATGTTACTGCACCAAACACAGCAAAGAGCACAGGCTTCAGAAAGGAGAGGTGATTTGGCAGCTAAACATGTAACAACAGTTAAAAACAGCCATGGTAAATTGAACACGTAAGGAGAAGCGGTTAAACACTCAACATTTATGAGATAAAGTTGATGATGAGATAAAACACACAGAGAAAGACCAAATAAAACAATCATTAAAGAACCGAACGATCATGCAGCATGACCGTCGAGCTGCTGAGAGGATAGTAGTAGTAATGTTTTCTTACAGTAAAGTTACCTGAGTTAGATACCTGTAGACAGTGGCTTTAACTAAAAACAACATGGCCTCCTGACTTGAACACAACATCTTTCAGGTTTCTGCTGGGCTCGGGACTCACACCTTTACGCCAAAATTATGTAAAAAGGATTTTTGGAATCTGATGTCACAGTTTTATGTCAGTAAAGGAGGTCTTCTGCAACTTTTAAGGAACTGTCCTTGTCTAACCAACTGTTGTATTTTGAAATAGGGGATGTTTTTTAAAGCTTTGGTACTTTTAAATCCATCAGACATAAGAATATTACAGTTTGCATTGCATTAACATGCAGAAAAGAGAAAAATAATTAACTGCTATATTCAGTGGCTGTTTTGCTGGTTTATATGGAAAAAGGATTGTTTTTTTATTTAATTTGTGCCTGAAAATTCTCACCAAATCCAGTTAACTATTATTGACGAATGCAGGCTAGATTTTAGGGGCTGATGTAATGAAAAACTATATGAATTCATTACATTTTATTGTGCTACAACTAGCTTAAAGTTGAGTTTTAGGTAGTTTTAGCAGAAGTTCAAGTTGAGATATCACTACATTTTATAAGTTATTTACAGGTTTTTAACCAAGACTTATTTTTCCTGTTATCTTGAGATAACAATGCTGGCTTACCTGTTAAAACAATTAAATTCCTTAAAATTTGACCTAAATTGGCTAATTCCCACATCATAACCAGCTTTATTGTCCAAGATAAAAGCATAACTAGTCAAAGATCTGGAAAAACAAGCAGAATGTATTACAGGAAATTCTTCCACCAGTTTCAAAGTAGGCTGCATATAATACATAGATAAAAAAGTTA
Source organism: Cheilinus undulatus (assembly GCF_018320785.1). Lineage (NCBI taxonomy): Eukaryota > Metazoa > Chordata > Actinopteri > Labriformes > Labridae > Cheilinus > Cheilinus undulatus. The sequence goes on along the minus strand of NC_054884.1, from coordinate 6,644,552 downwards.
GAAAATGGTCATGTAAAGTTCTTTAGCTGTGTCGATGAAGACAAAGTATATCCACTAAACAGACTTCTTTTTGCCACTGACAGGCTCAGATTAGCATTTTTCTCATAAAAAAGGTTCTTACAAGAACCGACTGATTTAATTGGCCGGCATTGATTAATTGGGCGATTTTTGCCTATTAAAAATCAGTAATTGGCTGAAAGTTGCTGATGTTAACACTTGTATTTTCACTAATAAAGCGCAGGAAATAAGACTTGTTTTTTCTTAAATATCATGTCTGTGTTCTATTATCTATCTAGTAGAGGGCGCTTTGGCTCCTTTCATGTCACATGCTCTGTATTAACTTCCTTTCAGCAGTTCAGTGTTCATTTTGCCAGCTATTTTTAATTTAGTCTTTAAATGAAATGCATTTGACTAAAATGCATTTCATTTAAAGACTAATACTAAGACTAAAAGTAAAAATAGCTTCCAAAATTAACACTGAACTAGACATCAGAGCAGTTTGGCTGAGCCTCAATTTTCTCTCTCCAGCAACATTTTCCAGCTCTTCCCAGGGGATTCAAAGGCATTCCCAATCCAATTAAGATATTTAACCCCTTCAGCAAGTCCTTGGTCTACCCAGGGGTCTCTTCCTGGTTGGACGCACCAGGAAGACCTCCCCAGAGAGGCGACCATGAGGCATCCAGTGGCACTACTTTAAGATCCTTCCTAACCCTGTCTCTTAGGCTGAGCCCAGACACCCCCTTGAGGAATCTCGTTTCGACCTCTAGAACCTGAAATCTTACTCTTCAGTCATTACGCAGAGCTCATGACCATAGGTAAGGGCTGGAAAAGATATCGACAGGTAAATTGAGAGCTCTGCCTTCTGGTTCAGCTTCCCCTAAACCGCGGCAGCACCGTACAAAATTGCCGATGCTGCACCAATTCACCTGTCCGTCTCACGGTCTATTCTACCCTCACTAGTGAGCAACACCCTGAGGTACCTGGAATTCTTCACTTTGGCCAAAGACGCCCTCCCTGCCTGGAGAGAGCGATCCAACCACCCTCTGGTTTTTGGACATTGTTTCCAAATACTGAAGTTTTAGAAGGCATTTCTTTGGTCAGCCTCAGGTCTAAATGGATTTAGCAGACCTTAAAAGGTTGACAAAAATGCCCGCAGAGAAACCTTTAAGTTTACAATAGCGGCACTATTGCACTTTCACTTTTTATCTGTAATTGCAGTATTGTACAGTATAATTGTAATTGCATATTATTACCAAACTGTGCCGCACTTCTTTTGCAGCTGTTGGCTAGAGAAACTAGGGTTGATGCTTTAGTTTATGATTGGTATTGTTGGATATCAGCCATGTGACAAAGATTGTCAGATCAAAATTTGATCAAATTAAAGGGTGTTTAAAATATCACCAATGATTTAAAACTTGAGCAGAAACCTTCAATCTTTCAGCTAAAGAATATTGTCTTATAGTCACTAAATGTGATGTACAACTCAAAGAGATTGAGCATCTGAAGATGTTGCGTTTAAGTTCAGGGTCCAAATGCCTTCATGAATCGATTAGTGCATGTAGTTTCTGCTGATCACAGGGAAACACAGCAGTCAGCTCCTACTGCCTCCACATTCACACAAACAAACACAACACACGACAGACAGACCATCAAACCAGGTGAGATGATGATGATGATGATGATGATGGTTCTAGTTCAATATTCACTTCTTTGATTATTCCCTCTCCTCTGAGAGTTTCTTGAGAAGACAGGAGGGTTTGATGGGGAGGTAAAGAGAAGATAGGGGCTCTAGACGGAGTCACAGAGGATCTGCTCCAGCACCGTCAGCAGGTGTTTGAGGCCGTAGATGTATCCGTGATCGGGGCTCTCGCTCGGGAAAACATGGGCGAAGTCGATCATCCTGACCTCCACCTCTGCGTCTCCTCCGCTGCCCTCCGTCGTGTCACCTCCTTCTCCTTTCTCCTCCCCCGTCCTCCTCCTGCCGCAGTCCTCCTCCTCTCCGTCCTCCTCCTTCCCTTCCAGTTGTGATTTGTTTCCATTCCCGTTCGGAGCCCTCTGAGACTCACCTGTCCGTTTCCACGCTGAGTTGTCTTCTTCGCACAGTGCTGAGGTTTTATCTCCAGAGCTCATTGTCGTCTCCATGGTGTCACTGGCTCCGCTGTTGCCATGGAGATGACCCTTGGCACAGTGATGGTGGCCCCCTTTTGTGTGGTTAGCGTAGATTGTCACCAGGCTGTAGTCCCAGGGCACAGACACCTGGATGTTGTTGTTGTTGTACTCAGCTACTTCCTCTTCTTGCCCCGCCTCTTCCTGTCTCGCCGTCCCGTCAATGACTACGCCGCCGTCAGCTGCTGATGACAGCTTGCTGCCTTTCCCTCCAGTCAAGCTGATTGGAGGGGTGTTGAGAGGGGAGGGGAGACAGCATGAGGAGGGAGAGGAGGGCAGACCCTCGTAGACGAAGAGCAGGGAGCTGGCATAAAAGGTGAGCTGCTGCTGGGACTCGAACCAGCGGAGGATTCGCTGAACTCTGCGGATGCTGGCCGACACGGCATCTCTCCTCAGGCTGACACCGTTATGGAAGAATTTAGCGAGACCTGCAGGAGAAGAAAGCAGAGAGGGTTGAATCTGTGTCTTCATGGCTGTTTCTCTCCAAGAAAACAACTTCTGAAGCTGGTGAACACAGGCACATTTTTCACAGGTTGTAAAAATGTCCAACAGAAGAAAGTTTGAAATTTAAGTAAACGTGGTGCCTTGTCATGAAGTAAAGAAGAGCCCTTATGTTTGATTCATCTGTGCCTTAATTAGTTTTTATTTTTGATTTAATACTGAATTTTTAATCTAAGTAAAAGGAGTACAAATAACCATCTAAAATTTTTAGAAACTATATGGTACAATGTTTAACACAGTGGCTGAAGCTGAATAAAGCCTGTTGATCCTCTTTTAGTCTTTATTTTATGGTTTCTTTTTACTTTAGTATCTGTACAGTGTTTTTATTTTTCAGTTTGTCTTTGAGTCAACTGGTTTTGTTTCAATCCTTTAAGCCGAGCCCGTGACAGGATACTGATCAGTTAGTGTTTATGAAGCAATGTTTAAGACACATAACTCTAACTAATAAACAGATAAATTCAATGTCAGGGTGATGGGATGTCCACCAATAATATCCTAGGGCTTACATTTTGACTTTCAAGTAATCCAATGAGTGCCCAGTAAAGGGTTAAAATCAGAATCAAAGGTTACCCCAACCAAGATTGCAAGCTTCCTGACCTCTTTACTTGGCATAGTTTGGGGGTCAATTTCTTTCTGAGCCTTTAAACCGATGATTAAAATTTCTACCTATGGTTTATTTCACTCAATCAATAGTTAACTCATAAATGCAGCTTAACTGAGTTGTTGTAAGTGTATCTTTAAAACCTCCTTTGCTATTAGCTGTAGTAAAAAGACAGTAAAGCTTAAAAGTTTCCACATATGTAAAAGCATAAACATACCATCTTTAATGGTCTCCTTCACAAGTCCTCTGCCATAGTGCTGGTCATATGAGTCAAACGTGTCACTGCACACCTTGTACACCTGAAAAACAAGAAAATTATTTTTTTCACTGCATATAAAACACACAAAGTTTTGTTAAGTCTCAAAGGGTACAGGATTAATCAACTGTAGACTGCCTGTAGATGACAGTGTCTAACTGGCCAAGCTCCTCATCAGGGTTTCTCTCACTGACGGTTCATTGGCTCCATCTAGTGGCGCACTGCTGCACCAACATCTGCCTCCATATCATTTAAACAGGACTAGAGCCGCACCGTAATACAAGATAAGCCCAAGAAACAGAGCAACTTCAAAGCGACTTCTGCCTGCACAGAGCTGATCGCTTAAAGCAGGGGTCCCAGGGACCTCCAAAATAACAGCACCAGAGACCAGGGACCTCCAAAATAACAGCACCAGAGACCAGGGACCCCAAAAATTACAGCACCAGAGACCAGGGACCTCCAAAATAACAGCACCAGAGACCAGGGACCCCAAAAATAACAGCACCAGAGACCAGGGACCTCCAAAATAACAGCACCAGTGACCAGGGACCCCAAAAATAACAGCACCAGAGACCAGGGACCTCCAAAATAACAGCACCAGTGACCAGGGACCCCAAAAATAACAGCACCAGAGACCTGGGACCCCAAAAATAACAGCACCAGAGACCAGGGACCTCCAAAATAACAGCATCAGAGACCAGGGACCTCCAAAATAACAGCACCAGTGACCAGGGACCCCAAAAATAACAGCACCAGAGACCAGGGACCCCAAAAATAACAGCACCAGAGACCAGGGACCTCCAAAATAACAGCACCAGTGACCAGGGACCTCCAAAATAACAGCACCAGAGACCTGGGACCCAGACCGTCTCTGAAGGTGGTTAAAGCATACGATGCTGCACAAAGCATCATGTACAAATTTAGATTTAAGGAGATTTTTTACACATTACTTTTGTACATTTAAGCACAAATCTCACTCATTAACTATGGTTAATTTTAAATTAAACTTATTTTAAGATTTTTTGATAATAACAGGTAAAAAATTCCATTTGAAATCATTTGAAGTTCTTTTCTTCTTTTTAATAACATCTCCTGACCTAAGGGGTCCTGATCCCCCACTTTGGTAAAAGTTCACTATTTTTGACGGACCTATCCACAATTATATGTTCCTATTAAAGGTGCAATCTGCAGAATTATCACACTGTTATTCTACACTCATTAAAATATAACTACTCCTGTGTTTGATATATTTTTAGCTGAGTACTTTCATTACCTTAAATATCGAAAACAGATTAAAAAACTTCTTAAAGTCAGAAATCTTTAAGGGCCAGTCAGGGCCTTTCTGTGTGGAGTCTGGATGTTCTCCCAGTGCATGCGTGCTGTCTCTCCGGGTACTCCCACTTCCTCCCACCACCAAAAACGGTAAAGTTGTCAGGTTAATTGGTGACTCTAAATTGGCCGTAGGTGTGAGTGTGAGTGTGCCGGGTTGTTAGCCCTGTGATTCACTGGCAACCAGTCCAGGGTGTACCCCGCCAGCTGGGATAGGTTCCAGCTTCACCGTGACCCCCAACGGGATAAGCGATGTAGAAAATGGATGGTGTTGTGACGCCATAAAAGGTATGATATGTTTCCACTGCTGTGGAAACACAGGAACCACAGACTGCTACATAAGGAAGCATTAGCTGCCACTGGAAGCTGCTGTTTTGTTGCTGTATCTCATTCATGTTTTGTTCTGGTTTCTTGTGATGGATCATGATTATTTACACTGTTACAGGAGGAGCAAGCAGCTGATGGCAGAGAAAAACCTGAGGAGACCTGTGCTGATAAAGCTTCTTCTCTGGCTTTGAATACTTTTGAAAATATATTTGGTAGAAGTACTTAGCTAAAAATATATAACAGGAGTAGTCATCTTCTAATAAATTAAGGCATATCCATGTTAAAATTCTTTGTATTTTACCTTTAAGAACAGGGCCTATTTCTGTTTGAAGCAATATCAAATAAACTTAAAATTGATGTTGTTTTAACAGCCATTATAACACAATTATTTTATCTTTTCCTGCAGGCTTCTGTGACCCTCCTCCCTAACTATCACTCCTCCATCACTGAGGTCATTATCACTAATGAGTTTCCTCTGGATCCAAACAAACACAGAGCTGAGATTAGTGAGGGAATTTTCCTAGCTCAGGGCCAGAAATGTTCTGTTTTTAACCCCCATTACTAAAGAGTCTAACCATCAATTTTACCTTTTATTAAGCTAATTCAATCACGACTTACACAAATACGACTTTTAGGGAAATTAGTGGCTGAAGTCTGTAAAATTATCAGCCTACGAAAATCAATGTAAGGTCCTGTCAGCTCAGTGAATTACCATATTATTAATACTCTTTTAGCTTTACGTTGTGTTCCAGTCAAACACAGTAGAGTCAGATAAAGCCATCCATGGAGCTGTGATTTCTAAATGGTGTGTCTGAGGCAAGTCTCGGTAAGCTACACATCACCTACAGACACGGTAGAAAGTTTTAAAGAGGCTATTGTGCATGGAATATACAAAATATTCATATGAATAGGGTTGGGCTTGGCTTGATCGTAGGTGTGCGTTGAGCAAACACAAGCATGAAACCACTGGTATAAAGTAGAAGTTCTCTAAGATGTAGATGTTTAACAGCGCTACAGGGATTGAACATGAATCTTATCTTCTGTAAATTTATCTCCACCCTTTCCTACTAAACCACATCAGCAAACTTAAACAGATGTAGGGTACATCTGTGACCCGTTTACTAAGGGTGTAGACACACAGTCATTATGCTGTCATCTGTTCTGAGGGTGGGATAGACAAACACTGTCAAGCCTTTCAGGATAAACCAATCAAACAACGTCTTCCTGTGCAGTAAGACCCGTTTTACAAGCAGCTCTGTCATTAATACAGCAGAGTAATCCAGCTGTGTAGGGCTGTGCAGTTTATAAGGGCTTTATTTTTATCACAACATGAGATTTTGCAATAAAAACATAGGGGAAAATCTGAATTCATCCCAATGAATAAGAAAGATAATCTGTACACTGAGACATCTGTGTCCATTCTATGTATGTGGAACAAAGAAACACACCAGGTTCCAACAAAAATTCACAAAATAGATTCAAACGTGGGTTGCTATTTTTGCACAATGCACTCTTGTGATGACATTTTTCTCCCCCCAGTACCTTTTAAATCAGTGATCATCAATGGGAGGCCCTTGGGCAGTATCAGGGCCCTCAAAGCTGCCCATCTGGCCCCCAGAGGATTATTAAAGATTTGAGAGGGCAAAAATATGGCAAACAATTGTTTAATTTTTTTCATCCTGAAGTTTAAATAAAATCGTATTTCTGTAATTTGGAATATTAAGCACATACTTATTAGTGTACCAATAATTAAAGTTGCAGTTTTTGTAATCAATTTTCCACTTAAGCATCTCTGAGAGGGCAATATCTTGAGGATCCAGAAGATCTGTTTCCTGCATTGGCCAATCACAACACAACATATTTCCATCGAACTCAGTGACAGACATCAAGAAGACTCCAGAAATATGTGGCTAAAATATTTCAATTGCCCCCATGTGGCTGGCTGCAGTATAGGTGAAATATACTCATACTGATCTCACCTGGTCTAGAGCCAGGTCCCACTGCCACCTCCTTGTCAACCAATCACAACCCAGATTTCTGAAATCATTCAATCATTACCAAGTGTTTTTGATGAAAACTGTTACTGTTTGGACCCTTAATGGAAGAAAACATGAATGAACAAAGAGAAAGTGCAAAACAAACATCTTTAATGCATGCATGCATACATTTTATTATAATCAATTTACCTCAGACAGCATGGGAATTTCTTCATTATCTCAGGGAAACCATTTCTATCATGGGGGTTAAGAATATAGATAAGTTGAAACCTTGAGAAAAGGCCTAAATGTGCTCGTTATCGTTTGAAAAACTTGATAAAAATGTGTATGTCCACACACTTTTAAAGACTTTTTGACGCATTTTTTTTCCTGGCACCCTTTCATGACCCACTGGAAAGGGCTTTGCGACCCACTTTTGGGTCTTGACCCACCAGTTGAGAACCACTGTTTTAGACCATACTCACCCTGATCTACGTAACATCTTCTTCCATATTGCCCTCTTTACCAGGTTACTAAGACATCACACCGGTTTAAATTTAAAAGGTTTTAAGGCTGACACTCCATAGGACAAGGACCAATGCAGCCATGTAAAATCACTACCCAGAGTGCACTGCACAGAAATTGGCAGCAGACATGCAAACCTTTTTTTATTTCCACAAAATGTAGAACCTTTATATGTTTCTTTATACAATCTGCATATAAAACAGTAACTTTCACTTTATTTGAAAGCACCTTTAAATCATTGTAAGATATAAGAAGTCATTGACCTTGCACAGCAGATGGATACGCCCGTTTCCATGTTTCTCACTGACGAATCTTCTTGTCAAGCTCCCGTCTAAACTGTTTGGGCCCAGTTAGAAAGTGGCAGGACCAATCAGCGACAAGGTGCAGTAGGCTACTTTCGGGTGCGGCGGAGTCGGGACATAAGCAAGCAGCAACAAGAGGCTTGGACTTGCTATATCTACACACTGAATCCTACTTTAACTGATCATAAACAATGGAATTCATGTCATTCTCCCCTCTAATTTTTCTGAAGCTACTTAAGTGTTCATAGTTGTCTGATGTCAAAACATTTTTTAAATTGATTTATTATAATTTAATTTTGTTTTATTACTATTTTTAAATTTTTTTGTTTATTATTTATTTATTTGCTGTGCTATTTGTGAGAATGTGCCAAGGGTTGAGGACTTTGATCTGATTATTTATTTATTTATTTATATTATTGTGATTGTGTTGTATATATGCTTTTTGGCTGAGTTTGTTTTGTTTCTTCTGAAAAAAGGAACAGGAAGTCTTGTGGCCAAGTTGTGATGTGGAATGTTATGGCTCTGTGCTTAATAAAAATTTAAATAAAAGCAATACCTTTCCTCTTAGGAAGCATAAAATTTACCCATTGGATGGAGTCCAGTGTAAAATGGCTGTGGATTTACATCAGTTTAATGCATTTAGATGAAGCTTAAGTTGGCCTGGTTGGCTGGACTCATTTTGGATTCAATCCATCCAGCGCCGGTGTTTCAGTGTTATGCTAAATTTGCTCAGTGCTGTGCTTATGGCAGATTAATGCTGGGGGTGCTGAGCTGTTTCTGCAAATCGGTGTTTATTTGGTCAACTAAAACTATCACTACAAATGTTCATTGAGTATTTTTTTCCTTCATGAGGAAAATGTGACTAAGACTAGCTAAAAATAGATCTTTGGAGATAAAGACTTTGAGAAAGGTAAGTTTTGTTTTTGACAAGGAGAGTAAAATGTCAGCGCTGGACAGTTGGTCATTCAGAATTTAATTCTCTCCACTGTGCAAATAAGACATGCGGGTATTTTCATCATTGTATTTTAAAGAAAGATTGGTCAAAATTTTTAAGGATGTTTCCAAAAGAAAGCAAACTACAATCCTTGAAATATAAGGTTGAAATTAAACGTTATCCATGCTTTCCAGGCTTCATAAAAGATGTAAATTTAGATCATAAAATAGGTGATTGACTGGGTGTCTTCTGTTTGCTTCATGCTGCACACAGGAAGCTCAGACCCGGACATTTACTGATGCTGCTGCTGACAACAGCTGCAATGGAAACTGATCAAAGTGATAAAGGTTGAGTTATTCAAGAAGAACTTCTTTAATTCCTTCCTGTCAAACAAACTAATGAGGCGCTGACATGATGCATGTTTACTCCTCCACAGCCTGCGGTCACGGAGAGGAGCCTCCAGAGAGTCAACACACTCCTTCAGATAAACAACAGATACTTAGATGGGCGGAGAAGATCTTTTTCTGTCTATTTATGTGTGTGAAAGGGCCATTATGTACAGCTAGGGTAGGATAATGACCTTAGCATGTTTCTCACATTACCCAGGTTAAACATTGAACCATTTCACCTGGTCTGACCACCTTGTAAAGCGTGACCTGGTTAGGCTGTAGAAACCTTTGATATTTGTACTGTATGAAGTAGTCCAAAGTGGGCCTTAAACAGCCTTAAAATATAGACCTGTTGAATTACAGATTCAATAGTAAGCATTTATCAACCTCTTGGTGATAAAAAGTTTGTGTAAATGGATATTTTATGGGCTGCAATCAGAAGCCAACAGAAACATCAATATCATAGAGAAAATATTCTTAGATCCTTAAGAGAGGTTTGAATTTGATCATTCAGATTTAACAACACTCACCCTCATGCCAAGGACCAGGAAGCCAATCTCCTCCATCAGCGGGTACTTCCTGATCTGCTGTTCCCGTTTCTCCTGCGACGCGAACGGGTCGTAGCTCCGCTGGCCCAACTTCACGTCCATGATGCACGGCTTGACGAAGCGTCGAGTCACGTCCTCCAGCTTCAGATAAAGGTCTGAGACACAAGAGGAGTGTTATTACTAAACCTTTTCATATGGTTATGATGTCAGATTATTTTAATGATTCATAAAATGTTTCTGATACAATGGAGGGCCCTGTTTAACTTCATATAATGGGCAGTATTTTAGGATGGATGGTAGCAGACGCCTAGGAGGGAACACTAAGTATTTACAGTTTTACAGCTGCATTGCAAGTTAAAAACCCCAACTATTTCATGTTATAAGATGAGAAACTGCTCAAACTATACAGTTAAAATGCATATTGACCATCTGAACCCTATGCTATACTTTTAACCAATATGTCTCGCCTGGACTTATCATCTTAAATAGCTTGTGAAACATCAACCCTGTGGTGCACAGTCAAGCTCTAAACATCCTTTTCTTTTCAGAACGACCTGGGCTTTGAGAATATGTGTGCTTCAATAATGTCATTTAAATTTTTAAAAGGTTATAAATAAATAAAAAACAATCATTCTGTGACAAAAAGTCTCCAAATTATTCACATTTTTACAAAAAAGCCCTGGGCTTTTGGGAATTCGAGTCATTCCTTAAAGCAGTTCCTGTCTATTCTGCAGTTTCTAAGTCTGTGCACATGCGCTGTTTGGCAAAGCATCATGCACCCTGTCGCAATGCATTCTGGGATACAAACAGACAATATGGTGGTGGCTAACCCGATAGCTGCAGGATTTGAAAAATGGACTACAAAATGGATAAAAATATATCTGATATTGAAATCCCTGGTATGGATTTAATCTTTAAAGACCCCTGAAAGTCAGCCAAGTTCCAGGCTCACTAGAAAATGTTCTATATGAGGTACAGAGGTGTGGATAGCATCATTAGAACAGCACAACAGAGGGCTTTAAGAGGAAAAAACAACTAAGCAGCTACGATTCATGGCTCATGATTTATTCAACTCTGAATAAGACGTGTCTCCTTGTTGTATATAACAATACCAAACTTGGGGTTAAATACATTTTTGTCAAACCCAGGTTTGGTTAAATGAGGTAATCTTATTCTGATTTACGGGCTGTATGGTGGCGCAGAGATTAGCGTTGACAACTTATTCAGAATCCTGGACAAGGCATGTTCTCCCTGAGCATGCATGGGTTCTCCTGCTTCCTCCCACAGACCAAAGACATGCTAGTTTGGTTGAGTGGTAACTCTGAATTGCCTGTAGGTGTGAGTGTTACCATGGCAACTGGCGACCAGTCCAGGGTGCAACCCCACCTCTCGCCCAATGACAGCTGGAATTGGCTACAGCCCCCCGTGACCCCGAACAGGTAAGCATAGAAAATGGATGGATAGGATGCTTATTTATGTCAGAGTGTTCTTCTTTAAGTATTTTTGTTGTAATTAATTAACTCATGCAAAAATGAGCACATTTAACTTCATGATTGACAGCTCTATCGACATATGAGCATTTTTAAGCAGATCATCAGAGTAGAGGAGAAAGCTGAGACAAAACATAGCAGAGGGGGTAGGGCTTCAACTCTGCCTAAGAAATACTAATTTACTCAATCAAATGTCTGTTTTGTTCTTCTTGTTTACATCGAGATCATACTGTCGACACTTGTTAAAGAGGCCTCTTACCATTCGGGCTGTCAGGAGAAGACCAGGTGCCGTAGTACTTGGGTAGATGATTCTGGAGCTCCAGAAGACACGGATCACAGCAGTCCTCTGAATACACCTACAGCACAAACACATGAAACATTTCTATCATCACATTTACTCATGATTATGGATACGCTTAACTCACAGTGGAACATTCATATTACTACTTAGTTCATGACATTATTTATCACACCTTCTTTTATTTTCCGATCTTTATTCACACATGAGCTGGAACTCTATTCCTCAAACAACTAGATAAAAAATGTTCCTTTTCTTTATTTTTCTTTAAAAACAACAAGAAATAGTGTCTAGTTTTGAGAGTAATGTTGTTTAAACATGGCATGTACAGAAAATCTGACATTAAATTTAATAATATTCACATCCTTTTTTTAGGAGTTTTGTAGCTATGCAAAACTGGCCAAGGATGGGAGTTAAAACCAGGGCTGCTGCTTCAAGGGCTACGCCACTGTGCATGCATGCAACTGAGCCAAGCCTGTGTCACATTCAGGTGTTTATAAAGGTAAAAATAAATGCTGCGGGCCCGCAGATGGTCGAGCGGTTTAGGGCGTGCACCATGTACGCGGGCGGCCTTGGTTCGAATCCGGTCTGGGGCCCTTTACCGCATGTCTCCCCCCAATCTCTTCCCTGTTTCTGAGTCTATTCACTGTCCTGCACTATCTAATAAAAGCACAAAAAGGCCCAAAAATAAATCTAAAAAAAAAAACAAAAAACAAATAAAGGACAAATAGAGATTGGATTGTTGGTATCAACAATAGAAGAACTGTCCTTGGTAAAAGGTCAGACAACAACTCAGAGCGGACAGAGAGTCTGACCCCCAAACCAGTACTTTAAATGTGACCTTAATGATGTCTGTAGTCATGTGGAGAGGAATCTGTACAAGCTGTAACGACACATCCAGCCCCGTACGACATGTGTGCGTTCGTGTTTGTGATCAGAGCCGGGCGGACGTGCTGCCTGCCATGACTCATTCCTGTGTGTATGAGAGTTGCTGAGGCTGACAGAGCCGCTAAGCTCCAAATCAAACATTGACGCTCTGTAGCAGCAGACACATACACATGGTGATCACACGGCAGCATATGGAGAGTCTGATGTCTCCCCTACATGTGAAGAATTCACTGTTATTAATCTGTCCATTGACAATCTAATGAAGGTGCTGTTTCTGTCTATGACAGGCTTTCTAAAAATCTAACCTGCTGATCTTATAGGATAGGTTGCCATTAACAATTTTGCTTCACTTCTGATGGGAACATGATGTAACTTTGGTTGGATATCATTGCAATAACATCCACATAATACAAATGATAGGAGCAATCCATCAGGGTACTTTATCCAAACAATGACGGCCCCACCCCTGTCTGGGTTAAAGCATTCCATCTATATGATGCTTAACGGGAAAGACTGGTTTAAATAAGAAAAAATACAGTTTATTGTTTACTAGGAGTCTAAATACAACAGCCACAGAGGTAAACATAAGAGGAAGACTTGTCTGAACATAGAGCTGTGTCATTACATTAAAAAACAAATGAAGTTAAAAGCTCACAAGACTCTATTTCGGAAAAATCACCATCTTTTTTTATTCTCCTGATGTCATGGAGCAATCGTCGGTTTAAAGTCCATAGGAACACCACAGCAGTCCTACATTAGACCACCAGACTAATACAGAAATATAACAGCCATATAAAATAGAATATAAAGACCCCAAACTATGTTCAAGGGGCAATAGTATGCACAAGGTGTGATAGAGAAGCTATAGAGATGTGCAGGTCTGTTAGTGATAAGTTATGCAGAACTAAAGCAGTAGTTCTCAACGGGACCCCCCACCACCCCCTTGAGAGAAATCGTGACCCAAATGTTTGAAAATTTTCAACCACTTAAATTTATCTATTGAAGAATTTGGCAGTTTGGGCCCTAAATGGAACAAAACACAATCACTCAAAGAGCCAGGCCAAAATAAAGGTTTTTTCTTAAAGAACATCATCACAGAAGGAAATGCATGCATTTAATTTTACACCATTTTCCCAGGACAGCATGGAATTTTGGTAATTTCATATGGAATTTCAACAATATCTTGGAAAAACCTGCTTGTTCTCCAAAGAAAAGAAGATAGATAAGTTGAAATCTTGAGACAAACACTGAAATTGACTCATCATCATTGGAAAACCTATAGAAAACAAGCTTGTTTGTGCCCTTAGGGCTTCCATACAATAGAATTTTTTGCTGGATTTTGTACACATTTCACGACCCACTTGAAAGAGCTTTGTGACCCACTTTTGGTTCCTAACCCACCAGTTGAGAACCACTGAACTAAAGGAGTATGACACACATGGTGTGCAGTAGTAAACACTAATGATAATGTCCAGTGTTAATTTATGTAATATATGAAGTGTTTACACTCATTAGACTTTTTAGTCAGAAAAATCCCAGCGCTACACAGTTGTTTTTAATCATGTTGTTTTCTAATGGTTTTGCCAATACACTCTAAAGTCTGAATTAGGGCTGTCACGATATCAGATTTTCACTTCACGATTATTGTGGGTAAAAAATATCACAATAACGAAATTATCACGATACCAATAAAAATTTAAATAATAATGGGACAATTAATCAAGTTTATCTTTAACTTTATGCTGTGTTCTCTCTTTTGACAGATGAATTACACTCAAAATACCTGTCTAAGGAGGTACTGCAACTGCTGTGTCATTGCAGAGGTTCAGTGTTTGTGTGTGAGCAGGAAGGGGGAGGGGTTGTTGGGGTGCTACAGGAGGGAGACGAAGCAGGGCAGAAGAAAACAGGGGCGGATGGAGAAAACAAACTGTGTTCATTTACACGATATTATCATATGCACATTTTTAACATGATATTGAAATTTCATTTTTTAATACCACGATTATCGTCAATACCAGTATACCGCGACAGCCCTAGTCTTGATCTGTTCAAAAAGTCAGAAAAAAATCTCAACTCCTTTCCTATTCATTTCCTCAACAGAAAAACGTCACAGGGTGAAGAAAAGGTGGGGATAAGAAAATAAGAAAAGGAGAGCTACGATAAAAAGTAATCTTACGGCATCCATTATATGGATCATCAGTACTAATCAGGTCTGTCAGATAATTTAAAAAATATTCGTGATTACTCACCCCTTTCTGCCACATTTTGAAATTCCACTATCTTGCATCCTAAACCTGTTTTTGTTTCATTGTGCATTTTCATACCATCTTAGACTATAGGTAACTGACTTCCTGTTTGGATACGGACCTGCTTTTATTTTTAAGACTTTTAAGACTTGGGTAGATTGGCCCTTAACTGAATTAACAGGAAACTGAATCAGAGAAAATGTTTGAAAGCATAATGTGCAGATGACTTTTGACTTCTCCACTGAGCTGTCTGAGTTTTTAAACTCATTGAGACCTAAGGCTGTCTTAGAAATGCCCTATTGTTTAAAAATAACCTCCCAAAACTTGAGGGTTTTCTGTGGAGCTGCACAGAATTTCAACATTTCCATAAATCTTTATTTCTCAGCCTCTGTAGCCAACAGACATGAAATAAAAACCACTTGAAAGCTTAAATCTTATGCTTTGACTGTTAGTCACTGCATTTCTCCTAAAGTTCATCTACATTTTGTTTTTTAAAACCATCAACAAACAGCACAGTGTATTATAGTGACTCATGCTGCAGTGCAACAGTCAAGTGAAAACTGGCATGTTTACCCTAAATGCACAGATGTTGCATCAGGTCTTAAAGATAGAAACATGCCAGTGTCTTAAAGGAACATGCATATGAACTTTGCATGCAGTCTTATTGGGTTAAAGTGAAATGAGACTTATTTCACATCCACGTGGCTGCAGGGAGACACTGCTGTGGCTTAACCAAAGCATGCCAATAACATTATTTGAGAGATTCAATGCACTAATGATAGACTGTAATTAATCAAATTCATGCATTAATGCTGATATTAGTACACATGTCACTGCTGGCTTATTGCCAGTGCATGGCCCTAAAAGCTTGTCTTCCTCAAGATTACATGTATTTATATTGACTGATATTCAGCAGGTGTTATTGTAAGAGTGTAAGAGTAACATGTATGCAGGTATTACCATGCTGTAAAACTGCATCTCTCTTGGACCCCTGGGTGGAGGCTGAAGCTGCTTCAGGACTGTCCCATCTGGATGCTGCAGAATACCTGCAACAAAAACAACAACGTTCAGTGAAAGGTAAGATGAGAAGCACGAGGCACGTTCAGAAACAAATATAAAATTTCACAATTTGAAGCAAACACTAGGTCAGTGTTATTCAACCCTACTCAACCAAAGAGCCAAATGTTGTATTTGTATTTATTTTATTTGAAATATCAGGTTCAGTACATATTATTAAACACTTGCATATAAATATGTAGGATTGTAGCCAGTGGCTAATTTCCATCCTTTGACCCTAGGCAGGTTGATGTTAACAATGTACAATCAATAAAACAGAGGTACAATAGCAATAAAAGGTAGAGAATAAAAATGGCAAATAAGAATAAAAAATACAATAAACAACCTAGACAGACAATAGACTCATGGCAGATCAGAAGAAAAGAAAACATTGGGGATTTGGCTTAAGTTAAAGTGCCTGAAAAATACCTTTGCAAGAGCCCCAATCTAAGTGGTCAAGCAAGAAATAACATTAAGTTATCGGTGGCAAAAATTGTCAAAAAGCAACAAAGATGGGTAAAAAGCAGTGAGAATGGGGAGGAAAAGTGGAAAAAGAGTCTGACAGTAGCAAAAAGATGTGCGAGAAGTGACAAAAAATGAGTTATAGGTGACATAAAATGGTCCAAACGTGGCAAAATAACGTGTGAAAAGTGATCCAAAATGGGCAAAAAGCAGTCAAGAGTGGCAAAAATGGGCAAAAAATAGGAAACAAGTGGTACTTAGTGGCAAAAGGCAGCTGAAATGGGTAAAAAGTGATGAAAAATGGCAGAAATGGGATATATTGGCAAAAAGGGGCAAAAAAAGAGGAAGCAAGTGGTATGAAATGGCAACAGGCAGCTTAAATGGGTGAAAAATGGCAACAAAAATGGTGAAAAAGGGCAAAAATTGGCTAAAAGTGGCAACAAGAAGTGACTAAAATGGGCAAAAACTAGGAAAAAAGTGGTAAGTAATGACAAAGGGTAGCTTAAATGGGTGAAAATTTGGAGGAATTCATGGTGAAAAGGGGCAAAAATGGGATAAAAGTGGCAGAAAATGGGTAAAAAGTTGCAAAAACATTGTCAAAATGGATAAAAACGTATGAAAAAGGTGGCATTTATTGGCAAAAGGTAGCTTTAATGGATGAAAAGTGGCAAAAAACGTGAAAGTGGCAAAAATATTCCTTTTAAAGGTTTTTTGGGGGAATAGTTTTTCAAATTAAGTCATAAAAGAGCCACAGATAGTCACAGAAAAGCCACTTGTGGCTCAAGAGCCACACATTGTGTATCACTGCACTAGATACTTGTACCCTCATGAAAATATCAACGCTCCGTGAAGAGGCCCTTGATCTCAGTTAAACTCATGTGATACTGGTATAATACATAGGCCTAACCTACAGCATGGCCTGTATTTACCACAGCATCACCACCTTCAACAGCCCAGGCTCTGTGCATGCAAACTTCAGGCAGCAACAATGCTGGGCCAGAACATCACAGGGGTTACCAAGAGGGAACTCCCATTCTGGCACACGTCCAAGTCGCCACCAGACACCTGTGACAGTGAACTCCAGCATCCCACAGCCATCCAGAACCAGTGCAATCAAATTACCTTGCCTTCCACAGAGCTATCACAGCACAAACACCACCTTCGGCGCTCTAAGAGCTATTTAGAAGCTCCAGGTAGAGACAATGCTGGAGCTGGCATGCAATACTTTATAAAAAAGATTCTGATGTTTAGTAAGTTAAAGGTTAGTAGAATTTATATTCTGGGCACAAGATTTGGCTGTTTTCCAGCATTCGATACAGAAATTATTCAACCAAAACAAACACTTTTCTCTCATTTAACCACAAACATCCTACTGTGTTCATTACATCCTTCACAGAAGTTAATGTTTGATGCTGAGTTATAAAACTCAGCAATAATTTACAAGTATTGACTGATAAAGACATCAGTGTCGGGGGTGTAACGTGCTACTGAAACAGATTTTCAGTTGGCGACTGTGAACTCGATGTGCAAAAAGAAAGTAAAAGAAAGCAGCGAGTTGTTAGATAATCAAAACGCAGCTACTTCATGCGAAACGCTTCATTGCAGCAAGATTTGATCTGTTAATTTTCACATGGTAGGTTTGAAAATAGTAGAAAAGAAAATCCCATTAGAGACTGGTGTTAACAGCTTTAAATACTTATATCTAGACTTTCAGAGTTTCAAACCTTCAATAGAAGTCAGATGAAAAGTTTATAACGGAAGATTCACCACAATGAGATGTTTTAGACTTCTGTCAACAAAAGGAAAATGTAGCCCGCTGTGATTAAGTGAGTAGTTGGCTGTTTGGCTGGCAGATGGTGCTTGTGGAAAGCCTTAAATTATTACGATTTATCGGCGTATATAGTCTTTTTAGTTTAGAATGTGCAACATCAAGTGGTATGAAGCGTTCAAAGACATTCAATGAAACTTCTCACATTTAGACTCTGACTGATTTTTTATTGCAGATTTCTTGGTGACTATAAAGAAGCACAGTGAAGGACTGTAACTGTGGGTCTCATGAGCCGTCAATGACAAACTTTAACTGCCTTACATCAGGCTGACGCAGAAATGTCTGGGCCACTGAAAAACCCGGCAAATGGGCCGTCCTCAGAAGTGACTTATGATAATGCATGTGTGTTTGTTAGCATTGATGCTAGTGTCCTGGCTTATATTTATTTCAATTTGTAGCTGCAAAGTGTGATGCTACTTTTAAACCATTTTCATCTTTCTTTCTGCCCATTTTTGCCACTTTTAACACATCTTTGCAGCTTTTTGGATATTTTTGCCCCTGTAACCAAATGTGGATACTTTTAACAAATTTTTACCACTTTTGCCTTTTTTGATCATTTTTTTTACCGACATTTTTTCCCATTTTTCCTACCCATGTTTGGCCTTTTTGCCTATCTTAGCCCCTTTTTGCTGCTGTTATCCCATTCTTCTCTTTTAACCCATTTTGCCACTTTTGCCTATTTTTGTCACTTTTAACTCATTTTTGACACTTTTCAACCGCTTTTTAAAGATTTTCCACTCAAGTTTTCCTCTTTTTGCCTTTCTTGGCCCATTTTGACAGTGTTTATGCTTTGTTTTGCCATTTTTAACCAATTTTTGGCACTTTTTAACCACTTTTCACCATCTTCCTCACCCATCTTTGACCCCTTTTGCTGCTATCCTTTTTTGTCTCTTTTAATCCCCTTTTTGCCACTTGTTGCCTATTTTTGCCACTTGTCTCTGTTTTTTCTTGCCCATGTTTGTCACTTTGTGCCTATCTATGCCCCCTTTTTTCCTGCTGTTATCCAGTCTTTTTCTGTTTTTGCTTTTTAACTGCTTTTCACCATTTCTCCGTTCTATGTTTGCCCCTTTATGCCGTTGCTATCCCATTTTGGTCTCTTTTAACCCATTTTTGCCAATCTGTCACTTTTGACCCATTGACCCACATTTTAACTACTTTTTAACCATTTTCCCACCCATTTTCTGCCCCTTGTGGCCTATCTCAGCAGCTTTTTTGCTGCTGCAATCTCATTTTTCTCTTTTACCCATTTTCAGTACTTTTTTAACCACTCTTCATAATTTTTTTCTGACCAACGATGACCCTTTCTGCCAACATTATCCAATTTTCTTTTTTTTTTTTAACAATTTTTTTCCATTTTAATTACCAATGTTTGCCCCCAACTGCTGTAATCCCAATTTTAACTCTTTTAACCCATTTTTTTTTTTACATTTTTAACTGCTTTAAACTCTGTTTCCTCAACCTTTTTTGCCCTTTTTGCTTGTTATCCCACTTGTTTCTATTTTAACCTGTTTAGCCACCGTTTGGTTATTTTTTTGCCACTTTTTAACCGCTTTTCAACATTTTCCACCCTACTTTCTTAGCCCATTTTTGCTGCTATTGTCCAATTTTTGGCTCTTTGTGTCTGGTGTTTGTGCACCTCATGCATAGCTGAAGTCTGACATTACTTTCCAAATGTTTTAGTTCAATGTGCCCAGACTTGTTGACATTACCAAAAGAGGACGTTCTCTTTTAAGGAAAGTCTTTATTGTAGAACAGCGCAGATGTTGATTTGACATATAAAATGTGATTATCACAGTTTAACTTTACACTGGACCATGTTCTGACCTCCAGCCCCCCCCCCCCCCCATCCCCAAATGGCTGGGCCCCAGAAAGCTCTCCCCTTTAGCCCCTTAACAACAGCTTTATCTTACATTAAATTTACACTGCTACAGTGACAAATTCAGCTCCTATGTATATTTAAAGACATGAGTGAGAGAGGGGACGGCCATACTTCTGTCTGTTAATCACATATTTAATCCATGAGTATCTACTTAAGTCACCTTTTGAGACTTTTTGCACCCTTACTTAAGACTCTGGAAAGTTGGTATAAACCTTTATCTTGTGTTTAGCTGTTTCATGTGATTAACTGACAAATGACTATCGAGGATATGCTTGGTGGATTAAAAATGCTGAAAATAATCATTAGTCGCAGGCTTTGTCTGAGCACAGCTTTACCAGGAGATATGTAGGAGTCAGGCAGAGACGCAGTGGGAGGAGAGATGTTTGGGGAAAGAATATGGACAATTATAGCTGCAGCACTGAGACTGTGGCATCATAAGGCTATAGGAGAAGGAGGATGAAGAGGAGGAAGGGTTAGGCATAAAAAATAAAGACAGGTCAATCAAAACAAAAATGAACACATATAAGAAACTGTTCTCATCCACTAAGTCTGAGACATTCTCTCAGCAGTCTAGGGCGCACATCTTTTGCCACCAGTGGCTGAAAGAATGTAAGCTAGTACTGAGTGATTAATAGCTTCCATTTTAAACCTTTAATGATTTTAGCTTTCTATGATCATGAAAACAAGATGATTCAAGTTAAACAATTCCTGTGCCAAATGTCATGTTGCACTCCTTTTGTCTGTATGTTTTGCCATGTTTGGTAAGTGGAGCACACCCTCCCTCCCTTCACAGCAGAGGATCTCAACTTGTCTCGCCTCAGGACACAAGACAGCCTCCTTAATGAGAAACTGAATCCCAAGTTTGGACATTAGACGGAATAAATATGAGTGAACTAAGAGACAGGAGGACAAAACAAATGCAAGGACATGCATCCGTACATTTATTTTACTACGTTCCTGTGATAACATGCACATTTGGTTGTTTTCTTGCTATTTTTTAACCCAAATTAACACATGATCATGGGAAATGCAGCTCTGTTATTCCAAGATAATGAGATAAATAAGACAAGATATTGAGAAAACAGCCAAAATATACTTTTGGCAAGATGGAGTGGTAAACAGATGTATGTCCACTTAGGCTTCTGTCAATAACTGAATCAGGTCACCACAATTGTGCTTCTAGGTAGACATTTGATAACAGCTTTACAACCCACTTCTGGGCCCTAACTAGGGATGAACAATTTTTAAAAAATGATCTATTTGTATTTTTTTCTGTCAATATTGAATTTGCAATTAAATTTCCTTATCTTGTTTTTGTTTTCTTAACAAACAAGCAATCAATCATTCTATATTATAATGAACACATTTGGTAGATTAAACTAAGAAAAAGATTTAATTGTGATTATTTTACACACTGAAAATTCTATATGAATTGCTGTATTCAAGGGAATAAGGATTTTATCGTGCAAACATTCTAGTAACGTATTATTTGAAAAGTGTACAAAAAAATAATATTTTTAACATTTTTGTATTTTTTTCTTGGTAAATATTATAATCATATAAAAATTATCATTCCCTTTAACAATATCTGATTTGCAAAATGAGTCAAAATCATAACAATTAGATATTTTTCAAAATTGTTCAGCCTTAGCTTAATCTTATATTGTGTTGGTTACAGTTTAGAATGAATTATTGCTTGTTTATGTTGAAAACTACATGAGATAATCATATAAATCGCAATATTGGGTAAAAAATATTGCAATTAGATTATTTTCTCAAATTGTCCAGCCCTACTAACAACAGACTTTCTGATATAAAATGCTCTGTGATTTTGCATCGTTGCAGCATTAGGGGGGCGGGGTATTTCCCAAAAGAGACTGGTAATGCCATGGCCTCAGATATTTGACTCTTTGAATAAAACCAAGCCAGGAAAGAATAAATTCTAAATACAGTCACACATACAGTAGATCAGAGTTTTTACATGTTTACAGCAGCCTTATTCCAACATTTCTATAGTGTTAATAAATAAAAGTTTGGATTTTACTTTACAGGGACTTTAAATCTTTGGACACATGGATGCAGACTTTGTAAAACGAGTGAGCAATCATGTTCAGTTGTCGTGAATTGATTTGTGCCATAATCCAGCAGCCCTTGGCCATTATATTTGGCAGAATAATTTTGTGCCATGCCAGGACGTGATCGTTCCCTTCTCCCCCGCTGCTCTGCTTTAGTAACATCTTTTCTGCCTGAACAAACTTGCATATATATACACAGTCTGACAGGTAATGGTATGCACGTAGATGGTTTGAAAATCCTCCACAGAGTGAGAACGAAGAAAAGACAACAACAGCAACAACTTGTGTCAGAATGTTTTTATGCTCCATGCGGACTATGGATGCTTCAGTTACTTTTAAGATGCTTTCTTCCTTTCCACATCCACCGTGCTGCAAGAATATGACAGTTTTTGAAGTTTTAGAATTGTCTTTACAGCTCGACTCGCTGATAACTACTCCATACTCTGGACTGGTTGCATTCACATCTCCAGCAAACCAAGCCTGAATACACAGGAAATGTACAATACATGTCAAATTTACAACAAAAGTAGCAAAAGCAATAAAACTTTGGAAAAAAAAAATAAGATAAGTAGTCATATTATAACTCAAAAATACTGCAAATAGCAGGATCAGAGAAATAAGAGGATGCACTGCAGTTACGCTCTAAAGAAATAGACAGTATGGCTTCAATGACTTTCAAAATAAAATAACTAGTTTTGGGTGTCCAGGAGGTCATTTTTGTCTTGAAATCAAAACAGGAATTTTCACAAATATGGTACCAAAATTCTTAATTCTAGCATCTAGATAATTCACATCAGCTCACCCTGACTTCATTTACAATGGCAGGAAAGATTCTGATAAAAGTGGAATAAGAGATTTATGTGTCTGCATTCACACGTGCAGATCCCCCTGAAAACTTTGAGAAACTGTCCGTGCTCGTGTGTATTTCAGGCTGGTGTGTGCAGCATGTCCCACACTACAGTCTCAGATAAAGTTGACGCTCCCTGTGCCAGCCCTGCTCCAGAGTGAACACAAAGATGCAGAGAGGAAAAGATAAGTGTCCTGTTACATCATCGCATACTGACCACAGCTGAGTGCAGATGGAGCGGATTATTCCGCTCTTTGGCTGAACCTCCTCTAAGAACACACATGTGAGAACACAAACACACACTCTGACACTGGTATCAATAAGGGGACAAAAGCATCAGCATCAGGATACGATCCTGGTTGGAAAATTTTCAGCTGCAGCACAGCATGTTTAGACTTTAATGCACTGATGCAAAGCTACACAGGAGCTGTAGCTTTCTTAAAGAGTATCTCTCATCTACATTGTTCGTCTATGCTCATGCAGACCAGACCACCACCTGCTAAGTTTCTGGAATGTACTCCAGACAGTGCTGAGAGTGTTAAGAATCACAGAGTTAGCACATGCTGTGTTGGGATGGACCGATCCAATCATGGCATCTGATATCGATGTATAGTCAAAGAGCTAATTGGGTATCGGTGACAATGTGCCAATCCATTAGTCGATATATGCTGAAGTACACGGGTAAAATATCTGATGTAAATATCGGCCAAAATATTGATATCTGCCAACACCAATAACACCGTGTATCCCTAAATACATCAACAAGCAAGCACATGGTACTAGCTTCACGGAGGAACTTTTAAACAGGAAGAAACTTAAGCAGGACAAGTCTGACTGGTGTGAAAGGTTGCCCAAACTGGAGACCAGCCTGACATGTCTCACAGCCCAGAACCATGTCAGGCCAGTGTCCCCTTTAAGTGAAAAATCACTGCACAATTTCTGATTCCTTACATTAAAATACCGCAATAAAAAGTTATTCATAAAGGCAGAATTTTCCAAAATTAATGGACATTTACTGCCGCTCTGAGCCCCAGGCCAAGCTCTGAGGGTGCATGTGTGGGTCTGGGTGGGTTTTTTGGTGCAGTCTAAACTCTAACTGGTGTATAGACGTCTTTCTGATATGGGGATCTTGTTTGCAAACCAAATCTGGTATGTGGCAACACAAGGATCAATGTGGAGCAACAAGGTGCACATCAGCGCAAATTTTATTTGTCCTTTTAGGATTTTATCTTCTTTGGCAAAACTAATCCTTCAAAGAAAAGTCAGGCTCCTCAGTTGAGTAGATGCTCCGCTATGTGCAGAAGGGAATCTCTAAATATATGTGTGCTTTTACGAAGAATGTAGCATATGGTTGCTTTTTACAGCTCTTACTCTGAAATTGAACCATCATAGTAGAGCTATAAACTCAACAGCTGCAGCTTGATGTGTGTAGATCAAACAGTTAAATGACCGGTGAGATATCAACAGAAACTGATGACACCATCAGTGAATCATTAAACATCCAGAGAGCTCCATCAGTCTGCTGTACAGACAGTCAATGAACACATCAGCTCACTGTTCTAGTTAATCACGCTGCGGGATACAAGTGTGTCACTTGTGTAACACACATAAACACAGTGGCAGTCAGCTGACCTGATGAGACACTTGATCTGACTGATGAAATGATGGTGTGAAAGAGGCAGAATTGAGGTCAACTGAAAATAAAACCATATACAGCACAGTATAGATATACTTCATTTGAAGCATTTCCGTGGAAACGTGAATGTTCATCTGACATGTTTCTATAATTACACCTTAACCAGATGATTGTATTTGATGATAAAATGGTCAAACTGAGCCAGATGGATCATCTAGTTTTGTTGGTTTTCCATTGTGTTGACCCCCACTTCTACAGATAATAGATGAGAATGAGACTCCGGGAACTCTGACCTTGGTTTTGATATTGAGACGACTCCAATGTTCTTGAAAATTCTGTAAAAATTGGAAGCAAGTGTTTGCTTGTGAAAAAAGTGTTTAAACAAAGTACACCAGCTGAGAAATGTCACACCTGACTTCTCAGAGCCAGCTGAACACTAAAAAAGGCATCTTCATATTGTTGTAAACCAGAAACCAGGCTCTAAAGCACTCTGCCTCATCATAATCTTCCCTCTAAAGACAACTGCACACTGTGCAATTTTCAGCCGATTTTGACCCGAATTTTGAGTCGCCTTGCTCACTCAGAAGTCAGCCTAATTAGGCATCGTTTGTTGTGTAGCGTCCACAGGGACACGACAGCCGACCAGCTGCTCCAAACTGGTTTGATTCGTTGGATTCCTGGCATGTTTGATATTTTTATCCCCCTGGGCAGAGCCATGAGCAGAATCCTCAACTTTGGGGCTTATTTTCCTTTCTAAACTGCCAGATAGCACCTTTAATCACCACAAAACAGCAGGAATGCCTTTTGATGTGCCTTTCCTACAATGAAGGAAATAAATTAGTAAGAAAAAGATCCACTTGTGGACCACCAGCTGAACCTTTTGTTATTACAGGGCTGCTAGTTGTGTTTGCTGGTTAGCATGACATGATAGCATCACGAAGTTGCTGCAGATTTGTCAGCTGCACATCCATGACGCCAATCTCCCGTTCCACCACATCCCAAGGGGCTCTACTGGATTGAGATCTGGTGACTGCAACCGAGCCACATTCAAAGTCGCTTAAATCCCTCGTGTGCCACATCTTTATGCTTGGTTTAACCTTCAGCAAGTCGTCTTGACCATTCTTCATGCCTAAATGCATTGAGTTGTGCCATGTGATTGGCTCCTTAGCTATTTTTGCAATTAATCAGGTGTACCTAATAAAGTGGCCGGTAATAAAAAAAAGTCAATCCTGCATTTTCAGTGACCCAGATGTGGTTGCATGAGTACAAAAGGCCAGAGAGCACAGAAAAACCTCCATGTTCACAAACTACCCTCCTACATGTGGACAAACAAGTCCAGTTTAGTTAGACCAACATAATAATTCAACCTTTTTTAAGAGCATGCAAACATGCTAACAGTAAACACAAACTATATATAACTATATGTTTTCATACTCTTAATGACTCTATTTACTAAATATCACAGTTCATCTAAAGAAAAGCTGTTTAAGCTCAGACGAATGTGGGCTTGTTTCAAGTGTTAATATCCACCCCTGCTCCATCTAAACCGTTGACAGTTTGAGCTGTTGATAGCCCACACATCACTAACATACATTTAAACAAAGACGTATAGAGCAGGAGCAGCCTGAGGGCCCGGGGACCGTGGGAGGAGGAGGAGGAGGAGTGAGCAGGATCATTCTCAGTCTGCAGCAGTACAAGCTCAACAGGATTCCTGAGCTCGTCCTACCACTGCCATGGAGTCTGAATACTGTGTCAATACTCCGTCCTCTTCCTGTTAACTTGAACTCATGTGGCCTGTGTTAATGATTGTTCACCACCAAGCCCAAGGAAGGATTGAGATAAGATACTCCCACCTTCTACTGTTGAACATGCTATAAAATTCCTCAGTAACAGCCTCTCTCTTTGTCTTGTGTTTGCTTCAAGTATGACTCATGTTTTACTGATTCTCAAGAAGTTTCTGACTAATTTTCTGGTTAAAACTAGGAAAAGAAGGCATTTTCAGGTTATTTCTGCTTGATTTTGTGTTGTGCTCTTGGTGACTTTTTAACGAGGGAAGTAAATATAACAGCCAATCAACAATGCAATACTTCAGTGCCTGATCTACACCATAGCTACATCGTCTGGATGAACTCTACATACTTAGAGTGGGTGTATCAGCGTCACTCTGCAATCACCCACCTTAACGTTACTCAGCCGCGCACTTTTGTGCCAGTTCCTGGTCCTGCAGCCAAATTTCTTTCATGGTCGTCTAAAGAAAACAATGGCATCTAAATCTGATCGTATGTTGTTGGAGTTTGAACTGAAGAATATTGATGATTGCAAAGAAATAAAGAATGGAGACATTAGAAAACAGGAGAGTACAGCCACTTCAGATGCTGCATGTAGGCTAGACTAGTTGTATCCCAATCAGTAGTCATTTAATCTCACACTAGAGTACACAAAATATGCTAGTAGATAGAGTCAGGCAGTGACCTATCACAGGGCTAGCAGTCTGCGTTGTTTCTACACACACATTTGCTACGAGCATAGACTAGGCAGTTCAGGGTTTTGCAGATCTACAGCATATTTTAAAGCGTGAGCTCACTGCAAAGGTGTGACTCTGGCTTAAGTATGTCAGCATTCAAATGACAATATCTATCTTTTAATAAGGGTTGTCACAGTGCAAGCAATTCTACTATAGCACGACTAGTATTAATCAGACCACATCACCCATGCAAGAAAAATGTGTCTTGTTTTAATTACCAAAAAACTCCTGAAGATCATCATTGCAAATATGTTTTACCTCTTGTCGCTGCTTGCATACGCCACGACTCCACCGTGCCTGAAAGTACTGCCCCTCAATGCTGATTGGTCCTGTCACTTTCTAACCGGGCCAAATCTTTTCAGATGGGAGCTTTGCAAGATGGATTTGCCAGTGAGAAACACAAAAACAAGCGTATCCGTCTGCGTTGGAAGGTTAAAAATCTCATGGACAAACAGGGATTGACATTTGATTTTGTTAGCTGGATGCTAACACATGATGAAAACTGCCATAAACGGGTTAACAGATTGAGCATCCTGTCATGTTAATTTCAAATGGAGAAACACAGGGTTTACTACTTGGCATTATCAAAGTTACAGTTTGTTAAACTAAGACTACTGGCGACATTTTACAGTCAGATTCTAGGTTGAAACACCTACTTCCAATGAGAACAAATGGATTAAAAAAAAAAAAAAATTGCTGTTATCTGGTCCCTTCATGGATTGGGTGTTCTCTGTTTTTTAACACCGTCAAACCCTCACTAATTTTTAAGGGGGTGTACAGGTGTTAAAAAACGAGTTTTACAAGCATTAGCCTGTGTGCATGCATGTGTAAGCACAGCAAGTAGCGGGTGCACCTCTGCAGGCGCTTCATTTAATCTTAAAGACCCTCTGAAATGAAAATAAATCTGTATATAGGTTTGTTGTATGACCGGTCACTGTGTTATGAACCCCCAGGTCAAATAACACATCTCTAAGTTTACAAAATTAAGCTTCAAAGTGATGAAAATGAGTTTATTTTCCAAGAAATATTATAAAAAGTTATACACTATTTTAGAGCCTTTAACCAACAGGCATCGCTAAACTTCATCTACATTTCAGATAAAAGCGGTTTGCATAGGTTTAAATGTTTCTGAAAAGTGTTGATAGTTGCTGGATGGTGTTGTTGCAGCAGTAATTATGTCATATTTCATGAAGAAAGCCTTGATTGTCACTGAAAATCATTGTTCTAGAGACGGTGTTTATCAAAGAGTTAACTCACGTCTGTCTTATCTGACTGAGATAATCTGAGGAGTCCAGGGAAGGCCTCACACTTAGACATGCTCTACATGAAACTGCACAAGTGTTCAGACCACTTCCTCAATATTTCACAACCAGCAATAAACTCAGCACAAAAGAGCTCACATTTACCACACAGGCCTGTCATCAGTGTGCTTAAGACCACTTCAAATGAAGCTCTGAACACATCCTGAACTTTTGTTTGAGCCATACTTCAAAAATTCTCCACACGGACGGACCCTGATATCATATTTATTAAATAAGAAAGTCATGCAGTAGCTAGAAAAGGAGGGCAAGTTTAACAATTTAGTCAATACTGACACTGATGTTTTATTCATAACCTCTGTTAGTGTAACACTCTCACTATGCCAGAATGCTGTCTAATGTTTGACCATGAAAAACTTCAGGAGTCTGTGCAACAGGTGACTTCTTCTGCTCATTAAACATCTCTTCTTTGACCCAGTAGTTACACCTACTAGTTTTAAGTACCGAGCTGAATGCACACGACAGATAATCAGTGGCTAATGGCATCTGTTCATGCCACATTATCTGTCACTGTCTAATATCTTTCAACAGGGCTGATATCGATCATTGCAGATGTAAAACCATGCACTGATGCATTCCTAAACCTGACATAAATAAACACACCAAATTTAAAGACTCATTGCCTCCACTGCACCAAAGAAAACACAGTTTACTTCATATCTCAGGTCAAACAAGAACCCTGCAGTCATACATGTTTGAATGCATGCCTGTCTCATAACATAAAGATGGATCTTCTAGGAGGGTTAATCAAGGTGACTGACTGATGAGCAGGTAGCGTAACCAACACCCGCTGCTGACTCGCACACAATCAAATCAGGTCAGCAGTCTATCTGACAGCACACAATGAAAGCCTTGATCATGTTCAGTGTCCTATGCATAAAGATGTGAGACACCACTGTGCAGAGAAGTTCCAATGAACTGACTCTTTCTAATTTAAGATATTATGGAATAAAATAATAGAATGACACAAGTATGTAAAGACTTCTTTATTGTGCCTGCTAATCAATATCATGTCTTTTAAAGTCTCTGTTTTTAATGCACAATAGAACTGAAAAGTACTGGAGTTAAAAATAAAGCAGGTTTTCAGCCATATTTTAACCCAAAGTTTCTGTGGGCATCCCCAGAGTTCAGTTTAATCCATCATAAAGAGATGGAAGGAATATGGCACATGTGCCTAGATCAGGCCGTCCTCACAAACTGAGTGATCAGCAAGAAGGAGACTACTGAAAGAGGCCACCAAGACACCTATGACTACTCTGAAGGAGTTACAAGCTTCAGCAGCTGAGATGGGAGAGACTCTGCAGACAACAACAACTGCCAGGGTTCTTCACCAGTCAAAGCTTTATGGGAGAGTGGCAAAGAGAAAGACACTGTTGACTGACTCCATGGTCAAGTGGGAGAAAGTTCTCGGTCTGATGAGACCAAGATGATGCTATAGGACAGTGGGTACCAAACACTAGACACATCATCCCCACAGTGGAGCACGGGGGTGGAAGCATCGTGCTGTGGGGATGCTTCTCAGCAGCTGGCCCTGGAAAGCTTGTAAAGGTAGAGGGTAAAATGAATGTCGCAAAATATAGGAAAATCCTGGAGGACAGTCTTATTCAGTCTGCAAGAGAACTGCAGCTTGGGGGGAGATTTATTTTCCAGCAAGACAATGGGCCAAAGGATACAGCCAAAGCTAGAATCTGTGGCTGGACTTGAAAAGGGCTGTTCACACTAATTCCCTGTGCAATCTGACAGTTCTATTTGTCAAAAAGGCCAGATTATATCAGCCATAACTGATTAATA
The DNA here is from genome assembly GCF_018320785.1 of Cheilinus undulatus. Classification (NCBI taxonomy): domain Eukaryota; kingdom Metazoa; phylum Chordata; class Actinopteri; order Labriformes; family Labridae; genus Cheilinus; species Cheilinus undulatus. The sequence goes on along the minus strand of NC_054884.1, from coordinate 6,614,359 downwards.
GAATCGATACCAGGGTAAACCAACCAAGTGGGTGAATACTTTTTTAGGCACTGCAAATTGGCAACATTTTGGTACCAGGACACTGAAATGTAGATACAATACAGGAGTTAACCTGCAACTTTTGGTCATTTCTAAAAAGAAATTTTCTAATAATGGATGTCTAGGTCTTTAATCTTTGTTGCTTTGGTATCAAGGGGGTATCTATATTGTTTGCTTTTACTAGAACTGCATCAAACTCAACCCTCAATATACAAACTCAATACACATGACCTCTTTCTGCAGACAACTAGCCTAAACTTCCATTTAAATGACCTGTTCATGACAGGAGACATCCAAGATTGAGCAGATAAAATGTTTTCCAGTTTGGGAAGAGATCCACCCTAAAAATGCAAAAGAACTCAACAATACAAAAACACTAAGGTTGTCAAATTTTTCAGTATTCTTTTTAATGCCATGCTTTTAAGAAACACAATCTTTTAATAGTTGATTGTACTGATAAGCACTAATGCTTTAATAAACTACTCATCTTTAGTCCTGTCTTTTCCAAAAAGTCCCTACAAGCAAGAGAGCGCACTCTACACTCTACAATATAGTTGGAAACATTGTGGAAGTTGCATATACTCTTGTGCAATTTAGAGTGCAGAAGCTTGCATGCAACCTTTAATAGTCAGAGACAAGAAATAACATAGATGATCCAGAATGCAGCAGCACAGCTGATCTTTTTGTTGCTGTGTTATTAAACAGGTTTCAATATCATTCTTTTAGTAGAATCTAGGGATGCAAGGCGATATCTGCATGATATCTATATCGGATGGTATGAAAATCGCTGCCTATGCATTGGCTTTATATAGTAGCAGAATATACAAAAGCATATGATGATGTTAAACCTGCTGTTTAATTAGGATGTCTGTATATTTGAAGGTGGAGCACAACATAAAAGGGTCACATTTTCATGTAGCCTCTACAGAGCTGACTGACTGTCTGTAGGTTGTTACAGTGCTGTTGGTAGCTCTCAAACAGTCACTTAACATTATTTTCCTGTTCAAAAATGCATCTTTTGTGGTTGAAACTATTTGTCGTTAGTCCAGTTTTACGTCTGTTTCTAAAACAAACTTTCACAAGAAGAATACACTTTAGATCAGTGTTACTCAATCCTGCTCTCCAATAGAGTCAAGCTGTTAAAAAATACCTTTGCAAGAGCCACAATTCACCCCTGGGGGTGTGATTCCAGTAATCATTAAAAAATAAATACACATATTAGTCACAGGCATGCAGAGAGCTTAGTTTCACCTTTCATTTCATTATTTTTCTTTCTCTTTAGTCGATTAAGATAGTTATTTGCAGGGGTGTCAAACTCAAGGCCTGGGGACCAAATCCGGCCCATGGTACAGTTATACCTACTATATCATATTTTTATTACAGCTGGCCCACCGGTGAGGTCTGCAGACTTGGTCCAGTATAAAAATGTAAACTAAATGGTGAAAATGATTTAAAATATCCTTTTTCAGTCATAAAATTTTAACTAGTAAGGAGTCAAATCAACTAGATAAAAATGTCAGGAATGTAAGAAAAGAAATCAATTCATGTTTTCATTATATATTCTTAATTTTGTATCTCACAATTATGACTTAAACTTATTATGTTGACTTTTTATTTCATATTTTGACCTTTTAGATTCATTTTAAGTCATATTTGACCTTTTTAACTCAGTATTCGGAATTTTGGGGATAAAAAGCTCCAACACAAAACAGTTAGTTTGGACCTCAACAAACACAAAGTTTAAAACCTGTTTGGTCCCTTTTCTCAAGAATCAGTGATTTTTATCATGTATGTTCTTTCTTGCACACATCCAACAGACTAAAAATAAAGGTTAACAATTGAATTTGACATTTAAAGTATACTGCATAAAGTGAGGAGAACAAATTGTTCGATGTGGCTTGATGGGTCATTTCTGATGTCAAAATTTCCATTTCTTAAAGTTTTTCAGGGGGAATTATTTGTTGAACTGAAATTTAAAAGAGCCGCAAGTCCTCACACAAGAGCCACACAAGGCTCAAGAGCTGCATGTTGAGTTTCACCAGTTTAGACCTACAATTTTTGTCCTTGATACACATTTTAAAGTTTAAGGGATGAAAATGAACTAGAAAAACGGCCTAAAACTCCACAAACTTGTTCATACTTGCAGCCACTATCTACAGCTGATATAGTCTGGTATTTCCAGCCAATTTATCAGTTGTTCTATCTGCTGATATAGATTATGTCCTTTTTAAGCTATTTCTGCAGATACTGATATCATGCTGATGATATTGTGCATCCCTAATGGGCATATGTGTCCATTCTCTGCAAAAATCCATTATCAAGCATCCCCACAGAGTTTAAAATGTTGGTACTGTTACAACTGTGTGGCTGTTATTTTTCTACAGAAGAAGATAATAATCATGTAGGGATGCACCGATACCACAGTTTTCCACACCAGGCTGAATGAAAGTACTTATATTTGGCTACTCACCCACGCTGAGTACAAATATAAGTACTTCATGATGCCATAACTGTTCTTAAAATTATTCTGAAAGTTAGTTTTATTTTCATCAGATGTTCTTCCTCCCCCTCACTGATAAAGTTTCCATTCTCCCCTACTTTTGTCATCCTCATTTATGTTAAAATATCACCAAACAACAGACATGGCTCCAACTTTGACCGCACAAAATAAACGGCCAACATCAGTGATACCAAGTGTAGTATCTGTTTCATGTTTCCTGTTTCATGAGAAATAGTCCAAGTACTAAGGCTTGGTATTGGCACTAATTAAGGATGCATGATAATGGATTTGCTCATATCAGCAAATTATTATTGGCCGATACCGACAACTGCTCAGACCTAAAATTTCAGTCTTTAACACACAATTTAAAGTGATGATGAATAAAGAAAAAGACTTCAGCTGACGTGGATCTGTTGGTCTTGCATAAAACACATTTTTTTTGTTTGTAAGGCCAATGTTTAAAGCAGATATTGGCAGATTTTTCAGCCACAATAAAGCTGTAAATACGTCCTAAAAATGCCATGCCTAACATTACCCATAATAAAGTTTTATAAGCTAATATCATGACAATAGTATTGTGCATCCCTAAGATCATGTAATATTATTCAACTAAAAAATTTCAACATATGAGTTTTGTCCCCTTTTGTTGTCTATTAGCTGTATAGTGTAATAATTTGCTCCTGGTCTGTGACAGCTATAGGTGTGAATTAATGCATGCGTGCTATTTTCTCTAATAGTTCATCCATACAGAACAAACAGATAGAAATAACACTAGTGTACTCACCCACTTTATCCACTCCATACTTGTGACCTGCAACCTGATGTGACAGCGGGACGCATCCGTTCAGGTGAGCCGGTCCTTGTGACACCTGAGGCCGCTGACTGCACTTCTCTTTCCCGGGGGTCCCTCCGGACAGCCGCGGGGTCAAGCTGACCCCGACCGCGGCTGAACTGGGGGTCAGCTCCAGTCTGCCGAGCGCTAGGGACGACTCCATCATCACTTGACGCTGAGTTGTCGACATGTTTATTAAATAAAAAATAGGAAAATACAAGTCTTTGTAGAAAAAAATAAAAAAGTCAACAATGTGACCGTATAGATTCACATACTTTTATTACGTAACCAAGCACAGAGTACAGCCCAGCACACAAACTGTTGGGGCGTGAGGTTGACAAGCCTTCATGGAAATGGTCCAGTCTCGGCGAAACTAGCACAGCAGCAGCAGCCGCGGTCGTGCTCACTGATTTTAGCCGCCGACAACAGCCGCTCCGACGGATAGCAGCACTGTCGTCACTCCTGCTGTGTCCCGTGGTGAAGCAGTGAAGCTGTAATTCACTGATTTTCATATCTTGAACAGCAGCATAAATACATCCTGGCCACATCCCTCTCCAAACCTGTGTCAACGGCTGGACGACGGGAGCACGACTTCCGCTCTGAGCTTTCACAATAAAACGAATGCAGGCTTACCTATAGTAAAGAAATCCGCGTCTGTACACAATAAGGTGGCTCTTATTCTTTATACAAGTCCACCGCTGTTTTCAAGAAGTGTTGCGACTTTCAAAAACTACAACATCCATTACTAAAAGTCAACAAATATGTCCGATGCTTTTATCTTGAAGGCGAAATCCCCAATTTCCTGCCATACACGTAGCGAGCTTGATTTAGCCTGACGCAGCTCTACTTCCTCACTTCAGAGAAGTAAATACTGTTGTCTCTGAGTAATGATGATGTTACGACCCTCTCAGATGTGATATCCAGTTCCAGTGAGCAACCACAGAAGCAGGTCGGTCCAACCGAGATCCAAAAGCCGTGATATAGCAGGAGAACGCAGCACGGTCCAGGTTTTGATTTCTTACTTATCGATATTGTCCATTACCTCCAAAGCAAGTCCCTCCACCAGAGCAGAGGAGCCTCACGGTTCCTCTACCAGCAGTCTATAGACACAGGTCCAGCTTTTGAATACAAGCACGTATACGGTATTTTATAGTCCAATAATCCATGGCGTTTAAAAAGGTCGGTGGAGTCCTCCTCAGCCATAATATCCAGGTCAGTGTAGGCGGCTGCCTCCCTACGTAACGAACAGCGCCCAAAGCCTCCCACACGTTTGCGACACTTGATGTTAGTGTCGTAAAGCACCTTTACGACAGAGCTTTTATTTATTGAGAAAAAGAAATTCGCTCAGTTAGAGGGTTTTGGCATTAGAATACAAAGCTGGGCACTTATTTTGTGAAAATAAATAAATAAATAGAACTGTTATAGCGTAATAATAATAATGGCAATGGACGGATAAATCAAATAAGTCGTATTAAACATTTTAAACATTAACTAAAGGTAGCAACATTTACATAATCCCATATTCATCACACTTAATATTAGATCACCAGAATAAATTTAAAAAAGCTTTAAATGATGATTTCGTTTAATCAGGGACAAAAACCCATCCATGCCTACCTGGTCCTATGGGGAAAGGTGATTTCCTTCCCTAGTTATATCATGGATTAACTGTGATTTGCTACAAATTTAAAAAATGAGTTACATTTCACCAGCAACACCCAGGCCTGGTTACTGCCATATCTGTTAAATCAAGAAACCCCTTAAATAGAACCAGTCTGACAAAGTGAAGTAGGTTAAAAGATCACAAAAAACAACACAACTTGGCCCATCTAAAGAAATTCAAGAACAGACAAGAAACAAAGTCATTGACATCTATCAGTCTAGAAAGTGTTACCTAAGGCATTGGGACCCCAGTGAACCATGGTGAGAGCCGTTACTCACAAATAGAGAAAACCTGGAACAATGTTCTTCCTACGATTTGCCAGTTTACCAAAACTATTCCAGCAGTGCATCAAGAACTCATCCAGGAGGTCACAAAAGAACCCAAAACAAAATCTAAAGACCTGGAGGCCTCACTTGACTCAGGCAAAGTCAGAGTTCATGATTCAACAGTAAGAAAGAGACTGGGCAAAAACGGCATCCATGGGAGAGTTCCAAGGCCAAAAACCACTGCTGACCAAAAAGCGCAAAACGTCTCATCTCACATTTGACAGAAAATATCTTTATGATCTTCAAGACTTTTGGGAAAGTATTCTCTGGACCGTAAATGATGAGACAAAAGTTATTTTTCAAAGAATTCTATCCCATTACATCTGGAGTAAAACTAACACAGCATTTCATCAAAAGAACTTCATACCAAACATGAAGCTGGTAGAGTGACAGTCTGCCTTAAAAACAGTAAAGGTGTTTTACAGTGAAACCTTCAGTCTGTATGCAGACAGATTATATTAGGATTTAACGAAACACATTAAGGTGAAGGTTCCCCATTTCTGATTGTTTATCTTGTATGGAAGCCGAACATCAATACATTTTATTTTCCTCTACTTTTCACTGCTGACAAGTAAATGCTATGTTATCAGGAGCTTGATTCTTAAAGAACCTATCTCATATCCCAGGATAACAAAGCTGGCACATAGGCAGGTTCGTCATGCACCAACAGGCCTCAAGATACAGGCCAGATGCTCATCAAACACAAGGTATACATCTAAAATGACTTTTACTGATCCATAAGTGTATTTTGAATGCAAATATGGTGTCTAGATTGAAAAGAATAGCATCAAGATAGATTTAAATTTTCCAGTTAAGTCCCTGGGGTGGACACCTGGTCCCAACAGCAGGAGGAAAGCCCCTCAAAAATTTCCAAAATGCCTCCATGTCAAGCAAATTATAGTTAGGTAGGTCCTTGAGATATATTCATACAATGAATTGTTGGATTACTTTGTGGTAAAATGGCAGGCAATAAATTAAAATGTATGGTTTGTGGCAGGAGAATTTGGATTGCACTAAAAATGAGTATATATATTTTATTTTTACAAGTTCCACCTTTGTTTTTAATGACATTAGAGATTACTCAGCACCATAAGTTTCATACTTTGCAATTCAGTGATTCAGAATGTGTAATCCAGTAAAAGAACATGAATATAAAGATAACTCAAGATGCCTCCTGGTTGCCTCCCTTTGGAGGTCTTCCAGACACGTCTAACTGGTAGGAGACCCAGAGGTAGGCCCAGAACTCACTAGAGGGATTATATATCTCATCTGGCCTGGGAACACCTTGGAATCCCCCAGGAAGAGTTGGAAAATGTTGCTGGGGAGAGAGATGTCTGGGCTGACTTGCTTAGCCTAGTGCCACCGCAACCCAACCCCGGATAAGCGGGAGAAAATGGATGGATGGATGGATGGATAACCCATGAGCTTTACTGCTGAAACACATCTGTCTTTGAGAAGATCTAAGTCAGCAACTTTGAGACACATTTTGACATTTTGTTCCTTTTCGCTGGTTGAAATGTTGACATCTTGTTGCCTGGTTGGTCAGCACAATTGACTTGTAGAGCTGAATAGTAAGGATTTAACATGGTTTAGGGACCTCTTGGCTGTGCACGTATACTTTCTGTAGAGGACATGTATCTTGTATTTACTTCAGATCTATTCTTTCTTGCTGAAACACATCTTTCTTAGAGAAGATATAAATTGAGATTATGGAGGATGCATCAGTGCTAAAGGGTGTATTTGTTTGAGAAATCAAGTTCATGTTATTCTGGGAGCAAACAATGCATGTGCATACTTTTGGGGGGGTTTTGCTGCATAACTTAAGTAAGAAAATGAGTGATACCATTATTCAATGCCACAAAAAGGTTAATTCAGTAGTAGCAAGTAGCAAGGAATAAGAAGAATTGTACTGTCACTCCTTCTCTTTCTGGATGCATTTTTCACCATATACCTGTGGTTGGGCCTAAAGTCTGTTTTTCATGATTTTGATTTTTTTTTTTTTTTCATAAATCAGTGCAATTGGACTCCCTTATCACCTGTCAGTGCATTTCATTGAATGTTGAAGTATAAAGGTGTCAAAAAGATTAATTCAGTGTTAAATTATCTTAAAATACAGTGTTTTTTCATTCCCTGAAAAGTGGTGATTTTGGAGATAAGAGGTTTTCGCCTGACGCCAGCAATATGTGATGTGCCCATGACCACCCTTTCTTCAGAAACATATGACAACAAGTGATAGTGGTGGAGATACAGGACCCTCATGAAAGCTTGCACAGAGATTTTGTTGGACATCATGGACCACCATGGGGTGGTGCAGCCGAATCAAAGAGAGAACAAAGCTGGGAGAATTAACTGTTTCAAGCAAAGCTTGATGCGAATTGGTTGACTTGATATAGTGTGGAGCAAGCCTCAAAAAGTGGGGGAATAGCGGTAAATCACTGGACAGTGACACAGCAGGTGAGGGATTATCAAGGGGACGCCTGGCTTTACAGGGCTTTAAAAACCCACTAGAAAGTAGAATACCAACCACTGAGGGAGCCTGATAAACAATGGAGCCCTGGGAAAAAATTTGTTGACATGGTTGTTCCAGTGGTTTTTGGGTTCAACCACACCGTGAAATACACCAGACAACTTTTTACCTCACACAGGAAGCTCTGTGATTCTGCAGGCTGTATCCCAGTCACGAAGATGTGCTCATACAGGCAATAGCCTGCTGTTTCATAGCACTGCACTCTGGCTGAAAAGGAGGGGTTTGAAGATATGACTAACATGTATGCATGCAAAATACATTTTCTGAGGGTCTGACATCAAATACCACACCCCTGGGGAATTCTCTAATCCCTAATGGCAACAACAATTACACTGATCTGTTAGGAAGTTTGTGCATTCACGTTCATAAATCTCCATAAACACAAGTGGCGGGACTGATAAACAGATATTAGCTCTGTTTACAGTGAAAAGAAGGGCTGCTCTCTTAATCATGACAGAGTGTATGCTGTAGGCCTAAACTGGACTTAGATAAATGGTTGTATGAGTTTCCTAATTCACCCCATGATAACTGTCCACTATATACAATTAATTCAAAGGCTCATACTGCCAGTCTTATATTCTTTTATACCAATGTTGACACTTTTTAGTGAGATGGGGACATAAATTTCTACATAATCACTATAAAACTGCAACTAAGATGTAAGAACTAATGCATAAAATACACTACATGCACAAAAATATTTGGGTGCCTAACCATTACGTCAACAGGGACTGTTATAACATTGTATTTAAATACATGTACTTTAATATGTAGAGTGTTTCTCTGGGAATTTGTGCTCATTCATTCCCTAGATTTATGAGGTCAGGCACTGATGTTGGACGAGAAGACCTGGCTTGCAACCTCTGTTCCAGTTCATCCAAAAGTTCTCAATGGAGTAGAGATCAGGGCTGTGCGGGTCAGTCAAGTTCTTCCACACCGAACTCATCAGACCATGTCTTCATAGTCCTTGCTTTGTGAACTGAGGTACAGTCATGTTGGAATAGAAAAGGGCCTTCACCAAACTGTTGCTAAGAAGTTGGAAGCATAGCATTGTCCAAAATGTCTTGGTATGCTGAACATTAAGATTGGCCTTCACTCAGCCCAAACCCTGAAAACAGCCCCATCCCATTATCCCTCCTACACCAAACCTCACAGTTGGCACACTGCAGTCAGGGAGGTAACGTTCTCTCGGCATCCGCCAAACACAGACTCACCCATCTGATGCCATAAGTGAGAACTATCCCTCCACAGAACACGTTTCCACTGCTCCACAGTCCAGTGTCTTTGTGCTTTATCCCACTCCATCAGACGCTTGGCATTGGACTTGGTGATGTGAGGCTTGCATGCAGCTACTCAGCCATGGAAACACATTCCTGAAGTTCCCACCTCACAGTTTTTTGTGCTTACATTAATGTAATGTTAGCACAAAAATTGGGAGGGGCTGGGAAGTGAATTGAGATTTTTTTCAAGAAAAATGCATATTTCTTCAAACAAGATATAGGGGAAGAGGGTCGGCCAGCTGTTTGTATTTGGTTTATGCAGATGTTGGTTGAGGACAAAAAAAGTAAAAAAAGGAAATAGATGCCAGACCTTATGCTTAACAAAAAAGACTGTCTACAGTGAAAACAACAAAGAGTGGGTCTAACATGCATATTTATTTCTTTATTTACATTTATTTAACCAGGAGAACCTTACTGAGATTAAGAATCTCATTTAGACACGTTTCCTGGCCAAGACAGGCAGCAGCACAATCACAGAGAACATAGAAACTCTTACAAACACAGATCAGACAAATCCATACTGTATACCGACTGATATGTGATATCTTTGAAATGTTTCTGGAGATTTCATATTTTTTCATTTAATACAGCATTTTTACTTAATACAGTTTTTATTTTCTCCCCAAATGGCAAATTTATTTTAATACCATTAATCATATAGTTACAGGCATGCCCACAGAAGTGGCTGGGCCGTGAAAAACCCAGAGCATAAGCCCTCCCCTTTTTGGGATTCATTTTAATCGCTTAACACCACTAATTTCATTCAGTTTTTTTTTTCCTTTTTTTCCACTTTTCGCCCTTGGATGACACTTCTAAACTCATTTCAGCTACTTTGATTGACCAGTTTTACCACTTTTAACCTATCTTTTTGCTACTTTTTGCACAATTTTGCCTCTTTGACCCATTTTTGATATTGTTTTGCCCATTTTCACCATTTTAAACCCTTTTTGACACTTTTAACTGCTTTTCCACTATATTTTACTCTTTTTGTTGCATTTTTGTACCAAATTTTTGCCACTTGAATCCTCTCTCTTTCCTCAAATTTTCACCAATTTCACCACTTTAAAACATTTTTTGTGCCACTTTTTTACCGCTTTTCACAAATTTTTTCATACCCATTTTTGTAACCAATTTTCCACTTTATCCCCCTTGCCTCTGTCAACCTACTTTCCCCACTTTTTCACCAGTTCTGCCACTTTAAACTGTTTTTGTTGCCACTTTTTAACTGCTTTTCATCATTTTCTCCCCATTTTGCTCTTTTTTTTAATCTCTTTTCCTCTGTACCTCTTTTCCCAACTTTTTTTTAACCAATTGTTGACACTCATAGCATTCATACCACTTTTCACTCATTTTTGTAATTATTTAATCATTTTTCCCTAGAAGTTGTCCTGGTTCCTTCTGCTTTAATTTTGAGACTTCTTGACGTTTGTGCACATCATGGCTTTGATATGAAGTCTGAAACTACTTTCCAAGTGGTTAAGTCAATGTGCTCGTGCACACTGTTAATGTTACCAATAAAAAGCAATTCTGTTTTAAGAAAGGGATTTTTACACTCTGAAAAAGGCTATATTGTACTATAGCATTAATAAATAGACGGAAACATATTTTGCTTCTGTGATAAGGGTAGTTAATATTCAGTTAAATATTAAATATAGTTTGCTGACCTCCATGGGCCCCCAGTGTGGCTGGGCCCCAGAAAGCTCCCCCCTTTATGCCCCCTTATGACCGGCCTTGTATGCTTATTTGTTAATAAAAGTGAATGTATGACAATTGGCATGTGGCTCCTGAATTGTAAAACCTACTTTAATATGACATTTCTGTGGCTAATAAAATATAGGAACGATTTTCAGCAAACTGAGCAACATCCAGAACTACATGTCCCATAATGCACCGCGGAGCAGTGACCGTAAACAAGAAAGCGGAAACAAAAGGGGTTTTTATAAAAACACAAACACATCCCCGGCTGTCGAAGTACTCAGGGAATACACTACAGTCACTGACTCCACCCGCAATAACTTTGGGACTAAAACAAAGAGCGAGACGAGTTATTTAAGGATCAAACTGCGTCAGTAAACATGGCTCTGAAGAGAATAAACAAGGTAAGTTTAACTGGATAGCGACGGTTGCCAGCTAGCAGTAGCTAACTGGCCCAGCACAGGCTAACGTAAGAAAGCCGATACCATACACTTGCACGGAGAAACCGTTTATTAACAAAGACTTCAGCGCCACTGCCGATTTAAAATGCCCTCTTTCAACGTTTTTGGAAACGTTATTTTAGTTGACAACTGAAAGAATTTGTAAAACAGCCAATCATAACTTCAAAGTTTCGTGCTAGCATGCTAACTAACAGCCGAGATAGCTTTACAACAAACCCGGGTATGCTGTCTTTAATCTACAGTCTGTTACAGCTTCTGTCTCTTTCACTTCTTATTTTCTGTTTCCTACGGGTCCATATGTAACCAAACAGCCCAGTTGAAGTTATTGCCCTCTTTATGATAGATAAACACTTTTGTAATAAGGAAAGTTACTTTTCATCACACCCTACCTTATTATTATTATTATTATTATTGTTTACAATTTTAGTATGTTGCAGCAACTTATTGCCATGAAACCCTTGTTTTTGTATAAAAATCAAAATATTAAAGGGGGATTTATACCTGGAAAGTGACAGATATTTCTTAACATAATAATCATTGTTAAGGGCATAATTTTATGTGCAAGTGTTAATTATAACACGATGACATAACAATTCATGCACCTCTGGAGTGTTTATTTATGAGTGTAGCTTTAAGAGAAGATCTAGAATGCTCTTCTTACTCATGCCACTCCTTTACAGCCAGGAAGTAAGCAGAGAAATGTTTTAAGTACTGTAGGGGAGAGTGGAGGAAAGTGCAGGCTACATTGGAGAAGTTATTTGCAATCAATACATCAAGCAGGGAATGCCCCATAACTGTGGAAGTTACAATATGAATACTTGTGCAGGGCAATAACAAAGTAGCTTACAAGTTTCAAGGCAGAACTCTCCCCACTATGACGCTGCTCATGCTTGTTTATCAGTGGTTCCAAATATGCAACCCTAACCTGCAATTCTTTATCTGGTTTTCATTTCATTCTCACAGTTTCTTGGTGAATAATTCATACTTCAAATTGATTATGTCATGGTAAATCTGTGCACAACAAACTAAGGTTGGCAATTTTCAGATCTTAGGCGATTTTAAACATGTTGGAGACTACAGACATGAGGAAAGTTTCAAACAATTTTTCATCTTAAAGTGTACACATTTGGTAACTTAGCCAGACTGACGTGGCAATGACCTCATAGTGAAGGTTCCCCCACATGAGATTTCACTGAATCTTGTGTGATAAAATGTGGTTTAAGGAGTAGAAACATACATGAATGACTATCGATATCCTAAGCTTCCTGTCCCTACACCATAGGCTGTCCTGACATACATTAAGAACGCAGCAAAAATCATAAAACAAGGAAAAAAATCAGGATGAAATCCTGGCTGAAATTAAGGAACAGTTTTGTTTATGTCTGTGAGTGGTTAAAATAGGGGTGAATGTATGGTGAACTACCTGGTCTGCTCCTGCTCATTGTTGTGGGTATTTCATCAGAGGCATTGAGACCTAGAATCAAATGTCAAAGGTGTTTTAAAGCTTTATTTAATGACACTACAAAAATATGTTGTATATCACCCTTTACTTTAAGTCAAACCTCTGAGTAACGAGTATGAGTAATGCATTACTCATATTTGTCTCAACACATTCAATCAAATATACACATGAAGATTGGTTTACTTGTCACAAAATAATATCTATTCTGAAAAAATAGGGATCTGTTGATTCGGCATGGGTAATACTGTATCCAAGATTTATTTTAGGGCTTTATTTTTTTTTATCTCAGGAGAAATTAGGCAGAGAATAGAGTTTCAGGATTCCTTTTACCTCAGTTTACTGATGAATACTCTGATGTGGTGATACCAGACTGGTTAGGTTACTGTTAACTGAAGCTCCAGTGAAGAAGGAGTCTTATGTTTGTACCTTTTTGAACTGAGTAACCAACAACAGTCTTTCTGTTTGTCGAACAGGAACTACAGGATCTGCAGAAAGACCCTCCAGCTCAGTGCTCTGCTGGACCAGTGGGGGATGATAGTAAGTACACGCATAGACATTTCATGTCACAATGCAACACCTGAATGTTTCTGAAATGTTTGCGTCCCACTGGCTGGATCTTTTGTAGTTGGTATGAAGTTATTATGAATTAACGCGATAACTCATTCTGTAATCAACCCACTGTACCAGCTTTCTGTGCAACTTGCATAAATCTAACACAACATTCAGGTACACTACATCCCAGAAACAGAGACAGGAAGATCTCAATTTCATGGTGAATGTTTTATCATTTTTGATAGGAAGGATATTCAGAGTTTGGGCTGAAAGGGGTGTTGGAAAATCCCCTCTTAAAATTCATTTAAAGTACGTTGCAGATTATGTTGCTGGTGTTTTGTATGAATGAAGAAGTGTACAAAGTACAGACTATTTTCCTCTTACCTTTTTGTCAAGAACCCTCAACATAAAGAGTGTTAAGCCTGTGCAACAGCAGTGTAAGTTCAGTGGAACTGGAGGTTCACGATGAAATCCTCTGCTTGTAGACATTTCTATTTTTGCTCAAGTTTAACTACAACACTGTGCCAAACTCTGCATTCTGAGTTTCCATTTTTTACCTTTCAAATTTCAACTTTTTTTGCCCCGTGGAAAAGGGATGGACAGTAAAGTTAGTCTTTATATATTGATCCATGTTCAAACTATATCTAGGGTAAGACAGTATTGTTTAAAGTTATATACCTATGTCAGGCCTGATGCTCAGCAAAAAGATTATTTAGAACCACCAATGTTCTTATTTATCAGAAGATTATCTGTTTACAATGTTTAGTCACATATTTTATCTATTTTATTTGATTAATTTAGGAGTATTTATTCTATTAGTAAGGCTGTAAGCATTAATGCATTAATCACTGCTAAATATGGTCCATAATTAGTTGATACATTTTTGAGATCGCAGTTAGTCTCAAGCTTTATTCTTTTAGTGCAGTGTTAATTTTGACAACTATTTTTAATTTTAGTCTCAGTTTAAGTCTTTAGATTAAATGCCTTTTAGTTTTAGTCCCATTTTAGTCCTTTCAACCCTTAACAGTTTAAGTCTTTTAGTCAACGAAAAGCGCAAAAACATTTTAGTCTAGTTTTAGTCCATAAAAGTCCTTACATTTTAGTCTTTACTTTTAGTCCAAGCTTTTATTCTCTTGCCTGAATTTGGTACCAAATCATGGTAGTGTGTTCTCTGCACTCTGCCAAACCCTGGATTACTGCTTTGTACAGCTGAGGGTTAGAAGAGCTACGGATTGTATTTCAACAGATTTACCCACAGTGGAGAAACATCAAGGATTTTGAATCTCTGACGAAAACTTAATTATATATTTTTTTCAGTTTTAGTCATCTTGTCTAAAAATAAACTTACTTTTTTGTCAGTTTTTTTCATAAAAAATCTAAGAGATCTGTCTTATGGAAAAAAATTTTTGACAAACATTTTCAGTCACCGTTTTATTTAACAAAATTAACACAGTTTTAGTACTCTTTGGTTAAGCCCTTACAGTGTCTACAGTACACGTTAAATCAACTAGTTGCTCCTCCATTTCTCATATCCATCTGACTTAACGCTTCAGGTTTACTGTTGCCATGGATGCGTTTTTGTTTTACTTCCTCCATCAGTCAGCCTGCTTTCCTGATTGGCTTTTGCTCCGTTTGATGCTTTAGTCTGTTCGGCTGTCCTCGATGCTCGACACACACAACAGGATTTCTGGTTGTGAATACTGACAATGTTTGAAATTAACGATATAGAGTCAGAGCTCTACGTATTAAGATAGCAAGATAATCTTGATAACCATCTGATAATCAGGCCTTTGCCGACTTTGGTTGGAAGGAAGGATCCACCCAGACAGTCACCATGATTATCTCATAGTGTGTGTGGCCTGCTTCAGTTTGAGATAGTTTTTTATAAAACAAACAAAATAAAAACTATTTGATGTTTGAAATTGTGGAATTCCAAAATAGTGATACTAATCGTGATCAACCACAGAAATTTGAAGATTAATCACGATTGTAATTAGGAAAAGTCAAATAGTATTCATACCTGTTTGACATCATAGCAAAAAACAGAAGTTGTAGACACCAAATACTAAGTGAGATATTGTATTTAATCATCAAAAGCTGCAGACAAAGTAAAATTTTTAAAACTTGTTTGGTTGTAGTGCACACATGATGCAAAAAAGGGCTGAGGCTCAGATTGTGGTCAAAAAAGAATTGTAAATACTTACCTGAATACTCACCACTTACTGTAGCTCTGCTAAAGCTCAGTTAATTCAGTGATTAACACTTCTGTATGAAAACCTTCCAGTTGTTATGAATGAATACTTTTATTATGAAAGAGCCGTATCAGGAAATGGGATGTTGTCAGTAGAAACTTGGCAAACCCAGAAGGTCACGGTGATTCCACCCTGTCTGCCACCTCTGGGGTGGTAGCAGAGGTGTAAAAGAAGCTAAACCTGGATCAGCAGAGCCAGCGAGGGAGCACAGTTCTGTGTGTGTAGAGGGAAATAAACACAGTGTTACAAATTTTGGGGATTATTGCCCATCTCTAATGTTATAGAAATATGTTGCAGTTTATTATGGAAACTGGAAACTGTCTTGGACTCCAGTGCTGCACATGTACCTGCCTTTATGATGGCATCGATGAATTTGATTGTAGAAGAACGATAGAAACAAACAAAAGTCTGCATGTAAACAAAGAAGCACACACTATTGAATGGGTTAACTGTCTAGGCATATATGTAGGAGGTATAGCTGTTATAAGCAATGTTAAGATCAGCCTTACTCTTGAGGAGCAAGCTCTACTTCTTCTTGGTCTTTAGGAGTATCACAGTCTGTTCTAACTGATGCCTGCTGAACGTTTTGTCTGTGATGTGTACGGCTTACATTCTCCTGTCTCCCTCTTTCCAGTGTTTCATTGGCAGGCAACCATAATGGGTCCGGTGAGTTTCACAGCATCACTCAAAGCTTTCAGTGCTCCCATATAGACCCCTGTACTTGCTCTACATTAAAGAGAGTCTCCACTCAGATTGATTCTTTTAGCATGCATCCTTAAGAACACAGCTGAAAGATGTTTGTATGTTTATATGTCAAATTTGCATAGTCTTGTCTTTTGTTGTTTTGCATCCCCTTATTTTACTTTGTGTTAGGGATTCATTAAACTCAGAGTATGACATGGAGCTGATTTAGAATGACTTGATTACAGAGTTATTTCTGCGGTTATAGCTGTAGTAATCTGTAAAATAACAGCAGCTGTTCTCGTGTCTTTCTATCAGTGTGACAGTCCTTACCAAGGAGGAGTTTTCTTTCTCACAATCCACTTCCCCACTGACTACCCGTTCAAGCCACCAAAGGTAAGAGCAGCTTCAGGTACCGAATCATGAATTTAGGAAACCATCTCATCCTAAAATCACCATCATCCTCACAAATTAAGTGAAAGTTGATCATTTAGAGCTGAAATATTGTACATTGCATTTATTTTAATGGATGAGAGGTAGAGACTGTTGTTATACTTCCATGCCAGCGGTATCTAGGGACAGAGTAGTTGGGTTTTCAGGATTTGCCTGCAAGAGACATTTTTGTGAATGTGAAATCTCAGAAACACTTGCAAGATTTTCTTCAAACTTGCACAAATGTTCACTATGACTCAAGGATCGGGGCTAGACTTAAGTTATAGGTTGTTTCCACTGATTTTTTGTTCAGTTTGGTACAGCACAGTATGCTTTTATTTGCGTTTCTATTTTCAGAAGTTGGAAAGGGTCCCAGACATGTACCTGTATGGGCCCACTTTTTTGGCACCCTTCTGTATGGGTGCAGAGCTCACCTATCTGTATCAGAAGGCTGGAGCTACTCACAATAGGGTTTGCACTGATGTCATCTGATGCGATCACGGCTATCTGCACTGTGAGGAGTGGGTGAAAATGGGAGAAACACAGATTGATATCAGCGTAAATGAGGGATGTTTGGACTCAACAGAGCCACAAATCTGGGTTCCTGACATTTCTGTGGGCCTGATTTCATGTGCAGAGCAGAGCCTGAAGGCGCACATCAGCCTGGTTCATCAGTGATGGATATGAAACAGAATTAATGTCAAAGTTTGTTATTGCAAAGCTTTAGATCAGTTGATTCTCTGTGTTGCAGTGAAGTCATTGGTTGTGTCCGAAACCGCACACTCATTCCTTATTCCCTACCCACTATATAGTGAGCAGCATGTAGTGGGCTGTATAGCGGACTCAACTGCAAAACACAAAACTGATTTTGGTCATTACTCCAGCTGCGTGCAAGGATGTCATGGCTGTCTCACATTTAACATTAGCAACAACGGCTCGTAGATTTCCATGACAACAGCTGAGGATCGAAATTAATGGTAGAATTTCACTGAAAACAGATACTGAATGTAATGTATTTTCACAAAAAAATAAAAATACGATTAGAAAAAGTTTTGTGTCTTTAGTGGCAAAATAGTGTACATTTTTGTGCTTATTATCACTTAGTTTTGCATAAAGATGATGGTCTCATGTCTTGTAATCCTCATAGGGAGAATAAAGTTATACCGTTTTGAATCCTTAACGTTTTTTTACAGATTAAATATTTTGGTTAAAACCAACGAAAAAGCATTTTATGAAGTCTTTATGTGTTCCAGTGCTCCTCTCGTTTGTCCGTCATGTTTGAGAGCAGCAACCGCGATGCATGATGGTAAAACATGGTCTTTATGCTTTCTTTCAGTTTTTGTTTGATGTCAGTAGGCCAAGTATAACAGGAAATATGATCATTTTAATTTGATATAAAAATTAATGTTACACATGGGGGACTGTGGACCATGCTGTACAGGAGTGGCACTGGTATGTTTTCATAATTTCAGCATATGTAATTTATTTTTTTAAATGACAGTATAATTTTTTTTCAATAAAATTTTAAAAGAAATCTATTTTTGTGGGGTGTTGTGATTTTTTGAGGCCCTATATATAATACAGGACATATAACTTTAAAAATATATAGTTTTCATTTTATCTTGGTATACATTTTTTGAGTGGTTTACTATGTCAAAAGAAAATTAACAAAATGGCAAAATAGCCAGTGGACCTCTAAGGGTTAACTTCATGAAGCATTAACAGAAATAACTTTAAACCAGTATTTGATTAAATAGAAATCATGTTATAAAGGCTACTTTATTTAATCTGTGATGAATATCAGTGGACTTTTCAACTCTTTGGTCTTTCCCCCATAAAGCTGTCAGACATCACAGGACTGTGTTTAATGCTATAAAACATAGTCCACTGTCATTAAGTGCCTGCCACCTTTGATATTAATTTACAGTTTGGTTGATTGCTGAATTTTAAGGTCCTCATTTTCCTTTGTGGTAAGAGGAGGGAGAATGGAGTTTTGATTACATTCATAACTAGCTGAAGTCTTGTTTTATCTACTGTAAATCTATTGTGGAGGGGAGGGGGGCAGTAAAGTTAAGGTAATTATCATATCTTAAACTCATAAAAAGGGCTTCGTTTTTCCACATCATTGCAGTTAAACTGATGCTGAGTCCCAGGTTTTGTACTGCAAATGGATCCTTATCATATTATGACAAAACCCATTGCACACCTCTCCTGCACAAAGGTTATAGAGTAGAAACTGTCATGCTGAGTATTAAAAAGTCTGAATTTAATGTTTTCAAATTAAGGCGCAGTTACTTGGTGCCCCAAGTCTGGCCCTTTACTCCTCTCCATCATGTCATTATCATCATCATCATCAGCATCATCATCATCATCTCTTATCCCTTTTTCTGACTTCATCCACTGTCCTCCTCTGTGTAAAGGCATGAAAAGCCCAAAAGTAACATTTTAAAAAGCCCTTGGTCCTAAATTTTGTTCATGAAAGTCTTTATTTTGTTCTGGTCATCATAAATAACTCAACTATATTAAGTGTTATGTGTGTGGATAGACACTTTGCATTGTGTTAATAAAAGTAGACTGCGCAGGAGTGTAAATACAGATCGGCTGTCTGGAAACAAACCAAAAGATAACTCCAGACCAGTTTTCGCCTGTATTGTTCATCCCTACTACAGTATCATGCTCATAAAGACCTGTGTTGTCATTGTTTTTTTTTCTACAGGTAGCGTTTACAACAAAGATTTATCACCCAAACATAAACAGCAATGGGAGCATCTGTTTGGATATTCTCCGATCACAGTGGTCTCCAGCACTAACGGTGTCGAAAGGTAAAGACTGTATACAGAAGTTTGCTTTCACTTTCACTGCAGCAGAAACAGTTGAGTGGTCATTTTACCATTTCTTAGGGTTACTTATACAAACAATCTGTGTGGATCAGTATGTAAATTAACATGATCCTCTTTCATTGCAGTTCTATTGTCTATATGTTCACTGCTTTGTGATCCCAACCCAGACGACCCCTTAGTTCCAGACATAGCACAAATCTACAAGAGCGACAAAAGCAGGTGAGTGTACACACTGGCTCAGTTTGGGTTTTCCAATATAAACCTCACCATCATAGGAGTCTACCATGAGGTGAGCTCAGGTGGCCAGGCTTGATTAAAAGCTGGTAACTAGCTGGTTTAAAGCCTTCCTTGTAAACTCATGCTCTCTGCTTCCGGCTATATGCACACTCAGTTAAAAGGGGGAATTTAAGAAATCATTCAGCACTACTTCTGCACAGCTCCAGTGCTAACCTCAGCTGTGCAAGCTAATAGTGTTTGAGTAGTGTTTGAACGGCAGAGCATGTTGGTGGCTAAAAATCATGCTGACGCCTATCAGGAGACGTGCAAAAGCATCTTCTCTTTCAGCTTTCAGCGTGGCTGCTCTCTAAAGAAATGTGGTCGAGGTGTGATTAAACAGCCACTATTCTAAAGCTACATCCAAGCTACTCACTACACTAACGGCAGACATTAAAGGCTCACAGTACTACAGAACCCCTCAACTTGTTCTACTCAAACAGTGCCGTTTCGTTGGAACCATTTTAGGCTTGGCACAAATGTTGTGGATCGGAGCTTTTCAGAATGGATTGGCCTGATGGCAGACACGTGTGGAGTCTTAAAAATCCATCTGCTTTGCAGGGTTATTACGTAAAGCCTATCTGACCTCATGACAATTCCTGATTGTCATACTGCTAAATTTGTGTATCATTATTAAGTATAACAGTTGCACTTTTTGGCATTTTCACTTTTGAAATGAATTAGAGGCACAAACTGATCTGGCTCTGGCACATCCCAAAAGCGCTGCTCTGCTCCGCTTCACTGTAGATACACCGCACGTCTATTTTCAGCCACGTCGATCGATCCAAACAGCCAGAAAAAAACTGGCAAAGTATCTGGTAAACTTGAAAATACAACGCACTGCATGGACTCGCAGTCATAAATCATCACGATATCAACATTACGTCTCAAACTGTGGCACAAGCAAAAGGTCATCGTGTAGTCAGTGGGTCACAGAGCTACTACCACACCACTCTTTAATTGTTTAACCCTCAGGCATCACTTTAATTTACTACCCTTTCAAGTCATTAAGGACAAAAATGTCTACTTCTAAAAACTGCTATAAAAACTTAACAGATTAATATTTTTTCTGCTTTTTTTTGCTTAAATCTCTTAAACAACTTCAGCCGTGTTCAAAACTAACAAACATTCAATCATTTTAAGGATGTAAACCCTTTAAATGCCAGTTTGATAACTTAAAGTCAATATTGTTTTTTATGAAAAAAAAGCAAAAAAAAAAAAAGTGTTATCTTCTTTAAACCAAATGTTGGATGGCTGGGGCGTTATTTCTAAATC
The DNA here is from genome assembly GCF_018320785.1 of Cheilinus undulatus. Classification (NCBI taxonomy): domain Eukaryota; kingdom Metazoa; phylum Chordata; class Actinopteri; order Labriformes; family Labridae; genus Cheilinus; species Cheilinus undulatus. The sequence goes on along the minus strand of NC_054884.1, from coordinate 6,593,269 downwards.
TAGCCTGGACATGTCAATGATTAGCCAAAATATTGACTTAAATGCATTATTAGTTTTTGTGTAGCACCAGATTTAAAATGTGCTACCCTTTCAAGTCATTAAGGACAAAAATGTCCACTTCCAAAAGCACCAATAAAAACAGTAAACATTAATATATTTTTCTGATTTTTGGGTCACATCTTTTGATCAACTTCAGTTCTGATCTGAAATATTGAATAATTTCCAGGCTTTAACCCTTAAGTGCCAGTTTGATTACTGGCTTGGATGGTAATATTTTTATTAAAAACACACAAAACATTAATTATTTTCCAGATAAGAAATGTGTTGGGGTGGGGGTGGGGGTGGGGTTAAATCAGTCCTCGGTGGTGAGCAGATAAAGAGGAAAAATTTTCCCAAATGGACAAAAATGTTCCTAGCGATGCCTTAGGGTGAAGTATATGAAATTTAAAACTTTTCATAATATCTCTAATTATTTATGTCTTTATGCTGCTTAAATATCCCAATGCCCCACCCACCAGGTTCAATATGTTTATTTTTGCTCCTGTCAGTTATCAGTTGTTGTTTTACGCTAATTATCTCTCTCTTTGTTTTCTGTCCTCAGATACAACAAAATAGCAAAAGACTGGACCACCAAGTATGCCATGTGAAGAAAAGAAATATTCAAAGATAAAAAAACAAAAACATGCTGAGATTTTTTTTCTTTTTCATTCCTTTTTTAAAGTCACAACACACTGTAAATTAAAGTATCAAATCATTTCGTAATCTTAGGTAACTTCCATCAAACCTAACAGTCATCAACATTATTATAAGTCTGACTCCATGACATGTATGATTCTTGTTTTTCAAAGTTAGCTGAAGTTCTTCAAAGATTGTCTTAAGTCATTGTTTTCATACTTTGACATTTTAAAAATTGTGTTATTTTTGCATCAAGGACATTTTGACTGATAATGCACATTCTTTACCAATGCTTTTTGGAATTATTCAGCCAGTGAATTATGTGACTGAAATCGCATTATACTTGTGCAACAAGCCCGTTTTGTTTTATAAAGGAGCTGATTCATAGCACAGTATGAAGGCATGGGTCTTAAGCTGGCTACACACTAGACGATTTCTTAAATCTGAACTGATTTTAAAGACGTGGGAGACCAACAGACACAATTGAATCTATTTCTAACATTATAATCCTCAAAAAGCACATGTTATAGTGTAAACAGATGGTTTAGCCTCAGGACTTACCCCTGCCTTTGTGATGAGCTTTAAAACTTTTTAGAAACGTTTAGAAAGCCGTTTATACCAGAGACGGAACAAAGCATCACAGCGTGCTTGAAAAAGAAAGCCCACGTCATGTGTTTGGTGTCATGCTTATTTATGTCACACTGCTAAACTGGCTGTATAAAACTAAATGTTAAACTTCTGTTGTTTTCAGTGAGGAATGGCAGCCAGGACAGATTTCATAGAAATGCGTGATCAAACGTGATTTCAGAAGGAAACATGGAGAACCATCAGCAATAGCTGGCTGTCCTGACATCTTTCTGATCATGCAGTGAAAACAAAAATGCGTAAGAATACAGTGTAAATAATTTGGATGGTGATGCTTCCCAGTCAGCTTGCTTACCGTATTTTCCAGACTATAAGTCGCTCCGGAGTATAAGTCGCATCAGTCAAAAAATGCGTCGTGAAGAGGAAAAAAAACATATATAAGCCACACTGGACTATAAGTCGTTATTTAGAAACTGACACACCGTTGTCCGTGCTCTGACATAGAGGTGGTTGCGTTTTGTGAAGCGCTAACACCAAGAAGGCCCGCCTGCAAAGTCATTTATATTCCTCTCCTTGGCAACTACCAGAGTGTGGAGATGTTACTGCATCGTTGACAAGCCTTTCCCAGCAGCACGGTGTTCAAGCACCCATCTGTGTACTTGTTCCTCCAGCTCTGGCCATCTTCCTTACAGCCCGCGATCAGCTTTCTTTGTTTTCTTCATTGCAATAAGAGTAACCTCTCCTTTTTGCCAGTCCCTCACAAGTTTCTCACTCACTCTAAACTTTCTTTCTGCTGCTCGATTACCTTTTTCATTTATTTATTCAGTGGTACAGGAGCATATAGCATATATTTGTCACCATGGTTGTCACAAGCCTAGAGTGCCCTCTTGCGGCTGTAGACGGTAATGTTTACTCCTTGTGCACGTCAGTCAGTATGAATTAACATGAAAAACATGTTAAATTATATACATTTTGATATATAAGTCGCACCTGACTGTAAGTCGCAGGACCAGCCAAACTATGAAAAAAAGTGCGACTTATAGTCCGAAAAACACGGTATTTGCTTTTGTCGAGGCAGCTCATTCTGGAGTCGATTCGAGGCCTGGAAAGCTCTGGCCCATTCAGGAGTTGTAAACTAATTCTATTCACTCAACAAGCTCAAGGATTACTTGAAAAAAACTGCTGCGAAAAGCTTAAAATCAGGCGAATGTAGGCTAAAATCGTATTTCAATCGTCTATTGTGTAGCCAGTCTTAGCCAAACTGCAGCTCCATAAATAAACTCCCAGGTTTAGATAGAAACTGACTGAATTTTTAAAATGTGACCAAACTCCTCATTTTGACACGTCTGTGAAACTGAAAAGATTTAAAAATGCAGCTTCACCTGACCTTCATTTGGTGGGTGATCAAGGGGTCTGTTGAGTACTTTTGTAGCAAGTCAAATAAAATGATGTTCTGTTAAAGTTGAAATGGAAAAACGGGAGCAATTACAAGTTATGTATGACTGTGTTCTTCATCTCTTATTATTGTTATTATCTTTGTTTTTATTAACAATATTATTAATAATAATTGTATAGTATTAAAAACCCTCTGGAACTCTAGTATTGTTTTACTTTGTTTCATTTATAATAGAGCCATCACAACATTTAAACCCTGTAGAGGATAGCTGTTGGATTTACACAGGATAAAAGGTCAGATATTTACCTCATTAATCGTGTTTCTAAAGACTGAGTTTGTTCCCCTGTTTGTTACATTTAAGAAAGGGTAAAATCAGACTTTTTGCTGCTGTGTTTCTCTTGTGTCTCAGAGGCCTGAGTGGCACCTTTTGTACTGAATTAAAGACTGGTGGGTTGTTTTATCATCACTTCATGGTCCAGCTCAGTTTTGTCCAGGCCATTCTTGTTAACATGATTACTTAAGTATGCTTTGATGGATTCTTTTCAAGTCTCTACAAATGTTCACTGATATAATTTTGGAGGTCAAAGGTAAAGGTTGGTTAGCCAATGCTCATCCCTCACTCTCTGGGCCCTTCTTGTTGATATATCTGTAGAGTTCTGTAAGGGATTTTCTTCAAACTTTTGCACTAATGCACTCTGACGGTGGGTTGAACTGATTGCGTTTTGAAGCTCACAAATCAAGATAAATTGGCTTGATGGTTTCTTTTTTCAGATGTCATTTTTGGGCTTTTTATGCCTCCATTACTAATAGAGGAGGACATTGGACAGAGTTAGAAACTGGGATGAGAGAGTGGGGAAAGACCTGCAGGAAAGGAGCTGCAGGTTGGATTTCAACCTGGGCCACCTGTGTACAGGGGGTGTGACCTAACTTCCATTTCCTCCACTGCCTATAGATTTGAAGCAAAATACTTATGCTCTACAAAAAGGATCAGCGCTCAGCGAAGAAGTCCCTAAACCCACTTAAATCCTCACTATTTACCTCTACAAGCCAACCATGCTGACCAACAGTCAGCAAGAATCCAACACTTAAACTTAAATGTGGTTCACCCACCACATCCAACACCTGGGTACAGGATCAGTCTGTGAGTTTTACTCATTTCATAGAAGGATGCAGCAATTTTCATTGTCCAAGATTTAACAGGCATTGTTTTTCATATTGGCCTTGTATGAACTGAATTATACCCGCCTGTGTAATGAGTGTAATAGATTCTGGGGGGAAGAAAACAACCTTTGCTACATAATTTATAAGGACACAGAGATGTTTTCAGTTTAGTTTAGTTGAATTTTATATTCAAACAGAAAGAAAACAACATAAAAAGTAATTTTGGATGGCACCACTATATATAAAAAAAAAGCTATCACTGTAAAAGATCTCTATTTGGATGGGCTAAAGGTAATAGATTTCGAATACTTGGTGTATTACCTTTTTGATAAAAATTGTAACATATCAGAGTAAAGTGAAATATATATTTGCTTGAACTTGCATTTTTCATCCTTTGCCCACAGCTCCGATGAATTGAATTAATTTTCTTGATGAAAGATGCTCAAATGAATCTACATGGTCTGTTTTAATTAATTACTCATATCCTCATTACTTAAGTCACAAAATGGTTGCATAGCTAAACCAATACAAGAGCTCTCTTTTCAATTATAATGGTATTACTACTGGAGTCAGTAAAAGATTAAAAAAGGACCTCATGTTTAATGTTTTTCTTCTTGTTTTTCTTCCTCTCTTCTTTAAGTTCCTTAAACTGTAAAAATCTAAATGTGCACAAGAGCTATATGATTGACCTGAATGACCTTACAAATGAAATATCTTTGAATGTCATTTAATTTATTTTATTTTCACTTAATTTTATTTAATGTTCTTTGGAATATGTTTATTTATTTTTGCACTGTCTTATATTTCAATTTTAGTAATGGTTTCAAGGTTTTATTGCATATAATTTTTTATTTTTCATTGTAAAGTTTCGCTAAAAAAAACAAAAAAAAAATTTAGGATGCGAATGACAATGGCGCCATCTACTGACTATATCAACGAAGACAACGAACAAAGAGCTTTCCGTATAAAATGGCCGCTGTTCAAGAATATAATCGAATATAAAGGCAAATATTATCAATACTCGTCAAATACTTATGCTATGATTTACCTATTCTAAACTTTTTGGTACATTAAATTTAAAATCAGACGGGGACTCCAGCGGAAACGGAAGTAACGGAAAGTAAGACCTTTTCCCACAATGCAGCGGGCGAATCTTAAGGCGCCTTCTGCAGCGTCTGCATGTCAACAAGCTGCGGAAAGAGACCCTGGGCTTCGTTTCTAAGCTGTTGGCATACATGAATGTTTCACTACGGTTTGGGACAATATTGTTGTCTGTGATTTCTCCGTCTGAAGGCTTTTAACGGTCTAAACTCCAGACGATGGCTCCGTTCAGTCTGATGTCAGCCAGTGTTAGCCTGCTGGCTAAGTCCTTCAGCGTCTTCTCCTGCAGCTCCCTGCCGAGGTAACTAAACCTGAAGTTACTCTCAACTGTTGGAGTTAGCTCAGGCTCTTTAGCATGGTTTCACTTTACCTCTCCAACATTTGGACGATTTATTTGAAATAAGCTGCTCCAATGCAGTGAAGGCAGCTTTATTTAGCTTTTACAGGTGTTATTTTTAAACCAGAAGTTGTTGAATGACTGTAATGACTGCAGTGTTTTAGTTTTATTGACTTTCCAGTCAGATAGTGAGAGACAGCTTCGACTCTTTGGTTTAGAAACATCCTCTTCATCACAGTGGCTGTGGGGCTTTAAGTGTAAACATCCATTCAGAAAACTCAGACATTTACAGACAGGAGTAGTGTCGTTACGATGGTTGAGTTTTGAACTAGGATGGGATTAAATGATGTGGACACCAGAGTTATTTTTGACAGCTACTTTTAATTCAGGCCTTGTTTTTAGTTAAGAATGTCTCTGGTTTTCATTAGGGCTGGGCAATTAATTGCAAATTGATTAAATCACAATATGGTCTGCAATTTTTAAATCGCAGAAAGTGCAATATTTCAGAAACTTGTGTCCAAATGTGGATTTAAAACCTTTTTTTTTTGCTGTATAGATGTTATGCATTACACATCATGAAATTATTCAAGTGACATCTTTTGAGAATAGTTTACAAAAAAACCTACCTCATTTCTGTACTTTTTTCTGATGAAATGTGAAGATGACATTAAAAAAATATTCCATTCAACACAATAATTCGTATCAAATTGGCAATACGAGTCAAAATCATCACAATTAGATATTTTTTTCCAAAATTGTTCAGCCCTAGTTTTATCTAATATTGTTTTGGTTATTATATAGAATTATTTATTGCTTGTGTTTGTTGGAAAATACATTAAATGAGGAACTTAGGGAATAATTGCATATGTAATTACAATATTGAAGAAAAAAAAATGCAGTTGGATTATTTTCCCCGAATCGCTCAGTCCTAGTTGACAATTGAATTTGACATTTTAAGACTACTGTTTAGGTGTGTTCAACAAAATGGTTTTACATGCAGTGGATCATTACTGAGTTCAAAATTTCCCTTTTTAAGGTTTTCTGGGGGAATTATTTTGTCCAAGTAAGACTTAAAAGAGCCACTGCTCTTATCAGTATGAGAAACATTAGAGAAACAGTAGAAACAGGACATGGTGGCGTACGCTCACTGTAGTACAGGATATTTGGCGAGACTGAGGAGAGGGAAATAAAATAGCACACTTTCTGATTAACATTATCAGTTATCTGTAAAATAAAATGCTGATAGTCGGCCATATAGTTACCAAATATTGGCCTAAGTAAGTAGGCTGATAATCGTCTACTCCTATGTTTTAGTCCAGTTTTGGTCAATAAAAAGTACTTACCTTTTTTATACTTTAATAATATCCTAATTTAATAAGCCACATTGTAAACTTAACATAGATGTACAACACTCATTAATGCACTGTCTGTATTTAAATGACTTACTCTATTTGTGTTTTTACTGATTGTATACACAGAGGAGAAAAATCATGGACTTTGAATGTCCAGCTGCCCAGCAATAACATTAGGTCGTGTTTTAATCTCCTTGAAGAGCTAAAAGTAGGTTCCATGTACCTTTTGAGAACTACAAACATTAGGGATGCACAATCGGACATGCAGATATTTCCAAACTCATTTTAGCAAGTACAGGTAAATGCACGCCGTTTTTTTATTGTCAAGACAAGTGTCTTCAGAAAAGAGAGACTGAGTCGAGTATAGCAGAGAGAGAAGAAGGGAGGTAGATGGTCTGCTGGGTGGTTAATGTTTGGGGGGTCATGTAACATATTCAGGGTGCATGATGGGTCTCACCCGAGGTAATATAACTTTTTTAAAATTTGATGACATTCAAGGCCAGTATTTGATTTATACTGCTAGCATATTGGGATACCAATAGTTAACTTTTTGCCCTATTGTCTACTGTTATCCATATTATGCTGATGATAATTTGCATCTCCAATTTGAACTCAAAACACTTAAAAAGACAGATCTGTTCCCTTTTTAGAAATAATGATCGATTTCCGTAGTTAAGTATGTATTGTGTGTTTTGTGTGTGTGCTGTAGGTGCACCACTGTCTTTTCATCTTCACTCTTCAACCATGTGAGGTGTCTGACCACTCAAACCAGCGGACCTCCAAAGAAACCCCTGAACGGATACATAAGATTTGTTCAGCAGCAGCAGCCATTTGTGTCGAAACAAAACCCAGGTAAATCTGAACACTTTGCTCTGCTGTAGAACGTAGTGAGAAAGAAACATGTGAATCATATGGTTCTCACTGTAGTTTTACAGCACCTAGCTGAGATAGATCTGTCTTCAGGTTTACGTTAGTTTATGGGAAGATCTTTGAAGTGCCACTACCCACTGCATCAATGCAACTAATCAGTTTTCCCTATGAAAGCATCCCAGACCCCATCTATATGTCTTCTGACTTTATTAGATATCAAACAGTCTTCAGTATGCATTGAGGTCTGTCCACACATAGTTGCCTGATAGTGATTAAACCATGATTATTGCCTTCAGATGTCAAAACAGTGGACATCATCAGAAAGATTGCTCAGCAGTGGAGAACCCTGACCCCAGAGCAGAAACGGGTATTTCACTCTTTAATTGTTAAACAGAATCAAGTGTTGTCATTGACCAGTTATCAGTCTTATTTTTGGTTCTGGTCCCTCTCCTTCACTTGCAGCCGTTTCAAGAAGCGTCTCAGCAGGCCAGGGAGCAGTTTAAGTTGGACCTTCAAAGTTACGAGGCCCAGCTGACTCCAGCACAGCTCAAACAACAAACCTTGGAGAGGAGGCAGAGACTTGCCAAGAGGAGGGCCATCCGCAAAAAAAGGGTACGAGACGGGGGACAAAGAAAGATGAAGCATGCAATGTGTCTGGCTGTTGTAGCAGTGTAATTTTTTCACATTTTAAATAATAAATATGCTCCCTCTATGTGTGTGTGTGATCTAGGAGTTAATCAACCTTGGGAAGCCAAAACGTCCACGCTCTTCATTTAACATTTTCATGTCAGAACACTTTGAGGAGGCCAGAGGATCAACGGTACAGGTCAGAGACAAAAACAGCTCCATAACACAACATAGCCTACTTGACCAGAGCATCAGCTATCAGTGGGTCATGACAATATAGCATTGTTAACTATCATTTTATAAGTCAAAACAGTGATTTTTTACATTTTTTAGATATTGGGTTGTGTGTTTTAGAAATGTCTCTGGTGCAGAAAGTCAGCTGAGTAGCAAACTAACCTACCAGTGAGTCTCTTTTGAATGGTCAGAATAACTCTTGAGTGTCAGAAGTTAAGAGAAGGGAAGTTTGCCTAAGTAAGCTATTGCTTAGCTTGCCATCTTGCCTGGCCAAAGGTGAGGTTATACACAAAATAAGTACAAAACAAAACTTGGTATACATTTAAGTTATAAATATTAATGACTAACATTTTTGCTGTTCTTTTTCCTGCTGTTTTTATTTCTTCAGGAAAAGATGAAGTCACTGAGGGAAGACTGGGTGACACTGTTCAGTCATCAGAAGCATGTCAGCCTTTATTATTTACTTACATGGATTTCATATGGCTAAGCATGCTCAGACAAAGTCGTTCATCATCGTTCAGCGTTCATCTTTCCTTGTTTTCTCATCTCAGGTCTACACACAGCTAGCTGAGGACGACAAAATCCGCTACATGAACGAGATGAAGTCATGGGAAGAGCACATGGTGGAGATTGGACGAGAAGATGTGATCAGAGAAAAGACGCTGGCCTCCCGGAAAAAAGCAGCCGGACACAAACCAGAAACGAAGGAGACTGCCACTAAAGCTAAGGCCAAAGCTAAAGCTGAACCAGTCAAGAAGGCCGCAGCGAAGTCAAAAACAACGAGGAAGACAGCCAAGAAGAGCACTGTAAAAACTGTCAAGAGTGTAAAGAAGAAATAAAGTGTTTATCTACTGAGCTAAAAGTGTTTCATGACAGCTAAAGAAGAGTAGAGACGATGCAGGCAAAAACTTCACCTGCTTTATCTCAAACTTTAAAACCAGAAAGAACTCAGCTGGAGTTCGAACAGAGCCAAAGCTTTTCCAAATTCAGACAGATAACTCCCTATAAAGGCCTCTCATTGAAGGAAATTAATTTAAAAAAAAAAAACAGGATTATTGGTCACTTGCTGCATTAATACACTTCCTGGCTCTGTTGATTGGAAAGAGAATAAGTTACATGATGAAAGGAAGTGAGTGTAAAAGGCACTGATACTGATTTTCTACTTCTGTATACTCACAAGAAAATAAAAGTTAACTGTTCCCGTCTCAGAATTATATACATTCTATTTTTGGAATTGCAGAAATGTCTGATTCGGTCTGTGGCTCTCAGCATTGAGCACAATCTCCTGATGGGAAAACCCATCTGAAAACATCCTCACAAATGCAACGTTTCATTTAAAAAAGGGCCCAGTAGTTTGCTTATAAAGCTAGACTCTAGATTTTAGCAAATAGGAGATGTCCGTTATGGGTTTTAGAGAGTTAAGAGCAGCTGTATCATCTTTTAAGTGTCTGTTAGCTGTGTGCGTATTCCCTCCATAGTGCATCGGCTCAGTATCCTTGACTGTAAATGTACAGGCAGCATTTCCTCTAAAGGTCGGACATAATCCTGGTTCCCATCATGCAGTGGGGTTACAGTAGGGAGATGAAGCTTGTACATTTGCCACCCTCAAACTGTGAAGACCTACCGTTTGTCTCTTATGACATCAGAAGCATTTTGACTGATTTTTTGTGTGAGTTGCTTTGTTCTGTTAACATCCATCACAGTGGATAATAAAATTAGCTTTTTGTTCCTAATGTGGCTTCTCCTCAGTTATTTTTCCCCTCACAGTCCAATTTTAAACCATACAATTATCCTCAAATATGTTAAAAGAAATATCTTAGTTTAATAGAAATCCCCCTTGATAGTAGGGGAAATTAGGCCTCTAGTTGTAGTCATAATTTTAACATGTCTAGTTATGAAAAGCATGGTTATAAAGAAGATTTAGATGGTAAAATGAATTGTTTTATCTTACCAAAGGTGAGAGAATTTAGGCTTTTTAAAGGGACATGTATCTCTGGAAAAGATGATTATAAAAACACCATTTGTATTCTGGCCTCATTTTTAATCCACCTGTACTACACGTGTTTACAGGTAAATTTCAAAAATTGTCAATATTTTTTAAACGGCTTAATTTAAAGCAATAACTTTCCAGTCAAAATTAGATGGTACTCCTATCTTGATCTGTTATCTCAAGAGCTAAATTTTTTTTTTCTTTTAAGAACCTGTACAACCCCATTTCCAAAAAAGTTGGGGCGCCATGTAGAATGTCAATAATGATAAAAGAATTGTTTGCACATCTAATGAAGCCATATTTCATTCACAATAGAACACAAACAACATATCAGATGTTGAAACTGAGGCCTTACACCATTTCATGAAAAATATTCGAATATTTTGAATTTGATTGCAGCAACACATCTCAAAAAAGTAGGGACAGCGCCATGTTTGCCGTTGTGTAGCATCCTCTCTTCTTTAAACAACAGTCTGTAAACATCTGGGAAGTGAGAAGAGCAGTTGCTGAAGTTTTGAAAAAGAATATTGTCCCATTCTTGTCTGATGTAAGATTCTAGCTGCTCAACAGTCCTGGGTCTACTTTGCCAGATTTTTCCTTGTATGATGCAGCAAAAGTGTTCTGTTGGTGAAATGTTTGGACTGCAGGCAGGCCAGTTCAGTACCTGGACTCTTCTACTGTGAAGCCATGCTGTTGTGATGGATGCAGTATGTGGTTTAGCACTGTCTCACTGAAATATGCAAGAGACGTTGTAGTGGATTGGGCATTTGTTGCTGTAGAACTCGATCTGCTTTTCAGCAGTGATAGTTCCTTTCCAGGTGTGCAAGCTGCCCACGCTGTAGGCACTAATGCAACCCCATATTATCAGACCACAGAACCGTTTTACATCTTGCCTCTGCCATTAAGTGATGCAGGTGAATAGCAGCTGGAGGAGCATTTTGCAACTAATGAAGTTAACTAGCAACAGGTCAAAAAGTTAGGGTATAAAAGGGACATTTTAGAGAGGCAGAGTCTCTCAGAAGTAAAGATAGGTGGCGGTTCCAATCTGACAGACTGCATCTGCAAACTCACTAGAACACTTCCAAATCATTGTCAACAGTTGCTGTTCCATCCAAAAAAATGCAAGTTAAAGCTATATCATGCAAAGAAGTCAGAAACACCAGTGTCTTCTCTGGGCCAAAGCTCATTTAAAATGGACTGAGGTAAAATGGATAACTGTTCTGTGGTCAGCTGAATCAAAATATTAAATTCTTTTTTTTTAAAGACTTATTTTTGGCCTTTTTGCCTTTATTTGATAGGACAGTGGATAGAGTTGGAAACAGGGGAGAGAGCGGGGAGAGACATGCAGGAAATAGTGCCACGGGCCGGATAAGAACCAGGGTCGCCTGCGTATATGGCATGCGCCTTAACCACTCGACTACCGGCGCGCCAAAATATTAAATTCTTTTAAGAGACTGCAGATGTTGTGTCCTGTGGACTAAAGAGGAGAGGGGGCATCCAGCTTGTAATCAGCGTTCAAAAGCCTGCATCTCTGATGGTATGGGGTTGCATTAGAGCCTATGACGAGAGCAGCTTATGCATCTGGAAAGGAACTATCTATGTTGAGAAGAAGATACGAGATTTTAAAGCAACATATGCTCCCAGCCAAAGTCTTTCTCAGGAAAGGCCTTGACTATTTCAGCAAGACAATGCTAAACCACATACCACATCCATCACAACAGCATGGCTTCACAGTCAAAGAGTCCAGGTGCTGGACTGGCCTGCCTGCAGTCCAGACATTTCCCCAACAGAACACTTTTGCTGCATCATAAAAGCTAGAATCCTACGTCAGACAAGAATGGGACAACATTCCTCTCCCCAAACTCCAGCAAGTCAAATGCCTCAGTTTCAACATCTGATATGTTGTGTTGTGAATAAAATATTGGTTTATGAGATTTCCAAACCATCAAATTCTGTTTTTTACCTTTTACACAGCGCCCCAGCTTTTCTGGAATAGAAATATAATAGAATGCAAAAAGAAATTAAATAATGAAAGGAAAACACACATGCACTTTGACAAAAAAAACGCTTTACGCTTTAATTTACTAGAGTTTGCAGAATGATACAAAAGTTACAAATTCAAACATCAGTGCAGTTCAGTGTTGGAGCGATCAAAATGTACATTTAACCCACAGAACAAAAACTTTATGAATAAAAGAGAGCTCAGGTTTATCACCGTCGGCCTGTTAACACTTGAACATGAGGATTCTGTTATCAAAGCACCTTTAAATATAAAATACAGTCATTCATTGCTATGCAGGAACAAGGTGTGGAGCACAAGGCTCATGTAAAGAAGTCAATGGGTGGTTCAGGACGTTTTAAATCCATGTCCAACTCAATTTTACAGAGATGAACATGTAAATTTTGGTTGTTTAGAAATCTTGACAAACTTTCCTCTAGGGAAAATAAAGCTGGTGTCCCATGATGATTGTAAGACATAGTAATTTAACTCTAAACCCTATGTGTTATTTTTATTCTGACCAGTTCAGGCCCCTCTGCCTGCCAATAAACAAATATGCTGAAGGCACTTTTACATGAGCGTCACCTCTGGAACAAACAAACCATGACAAAGACAGTTTCCATCTCTCAGTAACAAACCTGCTCTCCTAATGGTCTATCAGTGCTCGTTAACATGTATTGAACATATTCACAATTTGTGCATTTCTAGTAAAATATGACGCCTTAAAAACCGTAATAAATCAAATTTTCTATCAAAGGGATTTCCGAAACTTTCCAAGAGAAATGCACAGACAGAACAGACATAGCTGCCTTAAAACCCTCACAGCAGAGGTCTGAATAACAGATATTAATCTAGCTGTTGTTTTCCTCCACACTCCTCTCATCAGTAATCCTGCAGAGCTCGAACAAACATAAACGAGTCTGTAACTCCAGCTCTCAGCTGTCAGTGCAGCAGATGAGAGCATTTTTTTGTGTTCTAAACACTTTTGCATCAGGGTCTTTGTTGTTTCGGTGTCGAAGCTTCTCTCAGTAGCGCCTGAAAGTCTGGAGATAAAACCAGTTTGTGGTTGACGTTTCCTAACACCATCATGTCCCCGGTCCGACCGTCGGACAGACGCACTGACACCAGTTGCTGCAAGAGAAAGAACGAAAGAAAATCAACATGAGTGGTTTTATTTTGGGCTGTTCAATGATTAAAATGTTTATTGTGGTTAATACCAGAATTACTATTATTAATTTCAATTAATCCCATTTTATCATATCTTAAAATTCAAACATTTTTCTTTCATTTAGCATTTTTGTCCTGTCTTAACCCTTTACAGAACCATTAAAATACTTAGAAATTCAAATTTAATCCCTAGAATATTAATGATGGACATCACAAGACTGCTTTACTTTTTTCACATACATATTTTTTTCATTATCATGGTGAAAATCAAGACTCAGGAAGTGACCATATATGGCTCATGGCCAGATTATGATAAAAAAAAAAAAAAAAAGTAGCAACTCTTCTTAGATACACAGTCCCCTCCAAAAGTATTGGAACAGTGAGCCCAATTCCTTTGTGTTTTGTTGCCCAGGTGTGTCCTATTACTTTGATTATTGAAACGATAAATAACGCTGAATCTCTACGCTCACCTTCAGTTTTGGGTTTTGCCTTTGCAGACCTTATTTATAGTTAGAGGTGTAAAGAATATAAAAACCAGAGAGCTGTCTATGGGTGAAAACAAGTGATTGTGAAGCTGAGAGAAGATGGAAAATCAATCAGAGCCACTGCAAAAACAATGGCCATAGCCAGTACAACCATTAGGAATGTCCTGAGGAAGAAAGAAACCTCTGCTGTACTAAGAAACAGTTGTGAATGGTCAGACTAAGGGTGTCAAACTCAAGGCCTGGGAGCCAAATCCGGCCTGTGGTGCAGTTATACCCGGCCCACCAGATCATGTGATATTTTTTATTATAACTGGCCCACCAGTATGAGGTCTGCAGATTTCCTCCAGTTTAAAAATGTAAACTTAACCTTGATGATTTATAATATCCCTGTTGAGTCATAGAAATTTAAAAAAGTAAACAGTAAAAATAATTTCATAAAAAGTCAGGAACATGGGAAATTTTTTTTGTTTTTTTTCCCCTCTATTTTCAATTTGCATCTCAGTTATGACTATGGCTATGGTTTTGACTTTTTATTTCATATTTCAACCCTTACATCTCATAACTTTGACTTTTTATCTCATATTTTTACCTTTTAGATTTATTATTTTAAACTTTAAATCCTATTTTGACCTTTTAAAGTCATGATTTTGACTTTTATCTCAGGTTTTGACCTATTTCAACTCCTAACTTTGACTTTTATTTAAGCTTTTTTACCTTTAAAACTCATGATTTTTAATTTTATCTCAGTTTTTTTTACCTTTTTAAATCATGATTTTGACTTTTATCTCACGTTTTGACCCTTTTCAACTCCTAACTTTAACTTTTATCTCATTTTTTACTGTAAAAACTCATATTGACGTTTACCGCATATTTTGACTTTTAAGAATTATGATTTTAAATTTTATGTAAGTTTTTGACTTTTAGAATTCATGGTTTCAGTATTCTATCTCATATTTTGCCTTTTAAAAACATTATTTGACTTTAAATATCATGTTTTTACCTTTCAAACTTATAAGTTTGACTTATTATCTCAGATTTTGAGTTTTTAACTTATCATGCTCATCTTTTAGTCACAAAATCATTTATCATCAGTGCCAAGTTTTTTCCCCCATAATTTATTTCTGGTGGAAATGAGGTTGACATTTTTTGGTTAAATATCAACCCTGTTGAGTTTGACACCCCTGGGTTAGACCAAGGAAAACAGCAGCAGTTGACGACAGAAACATTGTGAGAGCTGTAAAGAAAGACCCTAAAACAACTGTTAGTGACATCAGCAACAACCTCCAGAGGACAGGAGTGAAGGTACTGAATGTCCAATAGGGTTCCTCAATTTTTCACGCTACAGTTTCAGTTTTTGCTAGAAATTCTACACAAACAAAACCTATCATGACATTTACCACTGCTATTAACCTTTAGAAAACGTGAGTTTCATAATCGTATCATGGTTAGTTAGAATGTTAGGGCTGTTTGTTTGGGACCAAAAGAGACACAGAACTGCATTTTTTAAGTTCTGGAGGAAACAGGAAGTTTGAGACGCTCCAGGCTACTGCTGATTGGTCAGATGGTGCGATGTCACCTTCTGTGGTTTTGACTGATCTCCACTGATTGGCTGAAATTGGTTCTGTACGTATCAGCAGGATAAATCATGTATTAGCCTTTAATGCCAGTGAAATATTTAAGTCCACTATCAGGTATAGTTGGCACCACACACTTAAGTCCCAAACATAAAACAACTAGCAGACTGTCTACTTCACATTCCTCTCTCAGCTCTGCTTGACCCAGCATCTGTTTGCACACGAGACACTTGGTGTTCTTTATAATAAATAAAGTATGCATACATCAATATCAGAATCAGCTAAACTGAGTTTGGAAATATTGGCATACTGTAAAAATTCAACATTGAGCATCCCTTGGTCTGACTAACAATAACAACAACAGTAGCTGGGCCATGCCAAACCAGAAGGTTAATCTACCTTTTCTAACAAATGCTAAACATTACCTGCAGAAACGAGAACGCCGCTCCCTCTGACACGTCCATGACAACGTCTCCCAGCTTCAGCTCCACCTTCCCCGACCTCCTGATCTGCAGTTTACCCAGAAACCCCTCTGGGAAGTGTGACAGCACCGGACAGCCCTCCTTCCCAGCAGGATCCTGAGGAGAGATACAGACCACACTTAGTCAAGGCACTGACGGGGTTTTATATGTTTTAGCATGCCATTTCAGTCGAACCATGTTTATGTTTATGATAAAACAAAGGCCCAAAATGTTTCATAAATGCAAAACCTAAAATATTCTATCTTTATATTTTTACATGAATGCAGTAGATTTAAAACTCCCCTGTTACTCTGAAAATCATCTCCATATTTACTGAAATGTCAGCGTCGCACTCTGTTTGCTCACATGAGCTTGTAGATACGCAGGCTTCTTGTCCTCAGCCTTGCCTTCCTTCTTGGCCGGTTTCTCTGCTGCAGATCCAAGAGCATGGTCGACCTTCTGTGCAGACGCTCTGCCAGGCATGCAGTCTGGTAGCTGCATGAAGAAGAGCTCCTCTCTGCCAGACATGCTCAGATCCTGCAGCAGCTCTGCCAGAGAGGGCTGCTCTTGTTTGGGCGGCTCTGCTGCCAGTCGGCCTGCTCGACTCTGGGAGTACGGAGGTCTAAAGAGCGGGGGGTTCTCTGGACCTGGAGACAGAAAAACAAACAAGCTTGGACTTTAACATACTGAACCTGCACAGTTTGATCACTTCAGGCAGTAACAGTGAGGGGGTTTTCTTACATGCTGAAGTGGAGCTGGCTGAGTGACTCAGAGGCAGCTGGATCGGTTTCAGCTTTGCATCATTCCTCAGGCCGGGATCATCGATGAACTGTGGACACAAAACATCACATCTAGGCAAGAAAGGAAGCTGAGATATTGTTAAAGATGATAGTAATTAAATCCCGACTCCATTACTATTTGCCTTCACAAGTCAACCGTGCAGACCGATGTGTAGCAAGAAACCAGCACTTCACCGGGGTTGTCAAGTGGGAACCCTCCTTTGTCAGTGTTTTGTCCGGTTAGTCCCATGTCAGAGGGCTGAACAGTGATCTCCAGCATCCAAAAGCCATCCCCCTCCATGATAGCTCTCACCACCCACCATGCCAACATGCAGACATCGTTATGTTACCTACCTTACCACATGGCCCAAACAGCCTAAACAGCAATGCCGCCTTCAACAGACCCAGGCTCTGCACATGCAAGCTCCAGGTAGTGGCAAAGCTGATACTACCTTCCCTAACATCACTCATGACAGAAAAACTACTATTCCCAGTGCAAACATTACACATGAAAATGAAAAGAGAAAATGACAAAGATTGGAAAAGATAGAGCTTTGCTATAGGGTAGGGGAGGCAGAGTTCAGGGTGAGGTGTCTGACGTGGCTCTACCTCCCCCTACTCCTGCATTTTCAAGAGGGAAGAGAGAAAAGGAGGGAGTTAGAGTCCACTGACTGGCCTGAAGGGCCTCATCTGACATCCCTTTAACTGTCTTTTGCAACTCTTTGAGTAACGACCTTGCTACAAACCCTCTACATCCCACTTCTACTGGACGAACCCTAACTTTCCATCCTGTTTAGCTTCTGCTCCTGAATTTAAATATATAAGCTTTTTCCTTTCATAAGCTTCCTCCACAGAATCCTCCCATGGAACTGTGAGCTCTATTAAATAAACTCTGCTAACTGGCAGACCCTAGTGCTACGCCAGGCCTCAATCTAGTGCAAGTGTGGCTCAGATTTACCTCCTAAATCTCCCAGTTAAATCAGTGTGAATGCATCCTGTATCCTCAGCTTGCAGGAAGCACTCACGTCATCTCTTTGTAGTTTGGAGAGAATCTCATCCTCATCCTCCTCAGACTCCGTCTTCTCCTTCTTCACCTGTTTACATACAGGAGAGCTGCCGGTGTCATAGGGGTCTGCAGCTCCTCGCCAGCCTGAACAGAACCAAGGTTAGATAAAACATGTCTATCTGAACTTATTTTAATTCTAGAGGAAAAGCTGGAGCACCTGTTTTTCGTATGGTGTCTGCAGGTCCTTGTTCAAAGATGGAGTGAGACTGTATGGTCGGAGGCCTCTCTCTCCTCCTCCCTCGGTTCTCCCTCCTCCTCTCATCTCTCTCTCTTCTCTCCTTTTTAGGAGGAGCACGCACTTCTTCCTTTAACCTGAGGATACACAAGAAGTGACTTTTAATACACTTAAAGGGGACATGTTTTACCCTTTTGAGACAAGTTTATATTGGTCTGAGAGGTTCCCAAAACATGCCTGTGAAGTTTCTGAAAACACATTCTAGTATTGGACTTTTGTATATCTAAAAAAACACCCTCTGTTTCAGCCCTGTTAGGAACGAACTGTTTCTGTGTCTGTGGTTTTAACTGTTGCTGAGCTGACTGACTCCGCTCAGGAAACGGATGTGGCGGAACTTTCTTCCAAGCGGGGAGGGCCAACCAAACCTGGGGGTGGGGCTAACTCCCCACATGACATCATGAGGAGAAAATCTGATAACGGCTTGTTTCAGCACACATTTTCTGAAAGGTGGGGTTGACAGGCCTGGGGTACATATTAGAAAAGCCTGAAATATTGATTTTTGCATAATATGTCCCCTTTAAAACAAAAATAACAACTATTAAAGGCATAAAATATTAATATGGAAACAAGAAAAGTCTTCCTGGTCGTCACTTACTCATCTTTACTTTTCCTCACAGTGTGGACGTTCGGCTCAAACGTTTTCTATGAAAAAGACAGAAATATTAATAATAACATTATTTCCGGTTGACATTTGAAGCTCCAGTATTGCAAACATATTCTTACAAAAGGATCCTGTGGTTCTCCAAATCTTTAAGCTCTTTAATAAAGGACAATTAAAACATTAATTTTAGGGATGCATGATATTATCGGCCAGATATCGGTATCGGCAGATATTAGCAAAAAAAAGCCAAATATCGGTATCGGCAGATATCAAAATTTTTGTCGATATTTACATCCAATATTTGGGACATGCATATCAGCATATATAAACTGTACAATTTGGCCATATATACTAATAAATTAGTGGAGTTTCCGGCTGAACCAACAGACCTTTCTAAGTTGAGATCTTTTCCTTTATACATTCTCATTCCTTAAACTTTAAAGTGTGTTTTAAGAAAAAAGTTTGATCTTTTTTTATCATCAAACCTAAAATTGTGTTCAAAGGACTGAATTTTTAGTTACGTAAAACATATTCAAATATCAGTATCGATATTGGTATCGGCTAAAATGAATCTATAAAGATCGGCAAAAATCCAATAGTGCATCCCTAATTAATCTATACTCATATGTCCACCCCTTTATCATCATTTCTTACCTTAGGTTTTTTCAGAGCTCCTCCCAGTGTCAGGTCCCTGGTTATGAGAGATGTCAGTCTTCCAGGTGGAGCGGAGGATGACAGGCTCCTGACCCGCCCAGGGAGTCCTCTACTCGGCTTGAAACTGAGCCCTGTCCCGCTGCTGAGGCCGGAGCAACCCGGGACACTTGGAGTGTCTCCTGAGTCAGTCATGCCGTGGTCCCAAGCCCTCCTACTCTTTCTTTAGCTTAAACTTGACTGTGCATTAAGTCAACGGTGAAACATAGTAAGTTGTGCACCTTAAAGAGCACAATATTAACGCTTTATTCTGCAGGTAAACTGTTATAAATTCTGTACTTGTAAAGCGAGTGTTTACTGTGCTGCTCGTTCCTCCATGGCTCTCATCACTGACAGTCTTCTTTTAAAGGCTTCTGTCTGAGCTTTAGCCTAGCAGATACATTCCTATTAATAGTAAATTGACATTAAATACACGGTAACAGAGAAGTAAAGGTCTGAATTTACCAAACAACCTAACTGCCGCTTTTTACCCTCCATTTTGTTTTAGCGGAATCAAAATAAACTGCGCCAGACGCAAACCTGCACCCACAGAGACACAAATCTTCCTTATTATAAAACTGTGAAGCATTTTTCAGTTTTTAGGCGTTAATTTGGGTGTCGCTGCTTCACTCCGTTTCCTTCCGTCGCAGAAATAACAGTTCATCTTTATAATACCTCTTCTCAGTAAAACAGCAGTGTTTGAAGGCGGTGGTTGAAGAAAATAGACAATTCAGCTGTTTACAGAAAAGTCCAAAAATGCATAATTTAGCTCGGATTAAAATAATGCCAGAAACTCCGTTTGGCCGCCTGTTTTCCAGTTTAAATAGTCCACTTCCCGTTCATCTGCGCTGCCATTGTTGTTGTTATAAAACGGTTGATAACACATCACACCACGAGAGGGCGCTGTTCGCCTGCTGTGTCAGGGAGTACGATGGGAGACAGGAAATAAAGCTTAATTGTATCAAATTTCTCTTAACCCTTAGAGGTCCACCATTTTTTCCCTTTCATTTCTTTAATTTTTTTCAATTTCTTTCCTTTTTTGTTTTTACCGTTTTGGCTATTCCTTTTCTTTTCCGTTTGACAATGTAAACCATGCTTACCATGCTTAAGTTTGGTACCATTTTCAGCACAACCTTAACTTAATGAAATAATTTTTAAAACTCAATTACTGTAACTGATACAGGACCTCCAAAAACAAAACAAACAAACAAACAAACAAACAAAAAATCCTGAAATAGACTTCCAAAAGTTACTATTAAAAAAAAATCTATATCAAAATATGAAGTTGTCTTTTAAAGAGAAAAAGTACAAAATGTTTTAAACTTAGACAAAAGTAGTAATATGACATATATCAAGATAAAAAGGAATATATTAAACAGAACACCTAGGTATCTAAAGTAGTTTTTGTCTACTAATGCATGTATCAAGGCCAACGTTAAGCTGAAAAAAAAGGAGAGAATGCATGAACTTATGAGCAAAACAATCAATTTTTTTTGTGTGTATGTTTGGTGTGTGTGTGTGTGGGGGGGTCGTTACATTTTGAGATTATAAATTTGCATACTTACAAAAAACAAACTCAAAATTTCAGGGTCTGAAAAGTCAGAAAGGTACAAAAAGTAAATAAAAAGACAAATTATCGAAATTTCCAAGTTTTAAAAGTCTTAAATATTGACATTAGTAACACCAGTTTTTAAATTTATAAATCTACAACAGTGTAATATCAAAAATTTACAAGAAAACAAAGTTTTTCTTGGGACCAAAGGTTTTCTTAATTATAAGATCTTTTGTCAGAACAAGTGTATGTAGGCATCATGTCAAGATTTTGTCGATTAAAGTAATTAATACATTTTTGTACTTAAGTTAACAGAAAACAATATGGTTTTTACATTTTAAGACTGTGAGTTATTCCCAAACAGTGCAAATTAATAAAATAAAGATGTAAAATCAAGCTAAATGTAAATAATACATATGCATTTTTTTTCTTAAAATTTTTTCCTGTCCCACTTTACAATGTTTAATGAACACAATGAGAATTAAATTACATGGACTGCATTTTTACAGGAATAAAAAGAGTAGCAGATAGTGAAAATACAAGGAGATATTTTTCTTTTTAAACAATGCCATAAAACACCAAAGTTATGAAAAAAACTAGTGCCAATCCTGTACAGCATGAAACACTGCACCCCATGTGCAAAATCACATTTTATGTCAAATTCAAATGGTCATGTTTCCTGTTTAACTTGGCCTACTGACATCAAACAAAAACTGAAAGAGAGCTTAAAAATCACACTTTCCACACAAAATGATTGCATTGCAATATGTGGCTTTGTTTGCATGCTATTACAGAATAAATTACATATTGTGCACTGAATTTGATTATCAAAATCTTGAATGAATCGACTCAAATGGTCATTCTACACATTTTCAGACATACTTTATGTCTCAGATGCTTTTCTGTATAACCAGCTCTGTAGAGCCATAATGTTATCCTTTAGTTTAGCACCACCTGATGGTAATACAGTGGAAATGCACACATTTTTTAGAAACTCTCTTATGGTGAACGTGAATTTATCAGTCTCTGAAATGGTCAGTCTGAGGAGCTTTTTATGAGCGGCATGAAATAAAAAAATTAAATTCTGAAATTTCTGTGTGATAAGTTGCGACTCACCACCAACAGTCTAATACCAGATTCCTTATTTAACAGGATCTAATCCCTATTTTACCTTGCAACTTCTCATTTCCATAAGGGGTTCAAGCAGCCACTTTATTAGGTACAGCAGTTCAACTGCTCATTAATGCAAATATCTAACCGGCCAAACATGGCAGCAACCTATGCATTTAGACAAGCAGACATGGTAAAGACAATGTACTTAAGTTCAGAGTGAACATCAGAATGATGCAGAGAGATGGACAATGATAGAGAAAAGCTGAAGACACTGAATCTACCTTTCTACATTTCATAACTCTAAAAGCAGACATTTAACAACGTGACGTTATGTTTTTGCTCTGCTAGTTGCTTTAAAAGTTGCAGACACATTATCCTTGAGCCTTATCTAATTTTGTATGATTAAACACAAAAGAAGAAGTATTTTTACATCAGGTCTGGACATAAATAGCTGAGGGATCTTGGTTGTGATTTTTACATTTTTAAGATACATTAGTCACTCTCCTTTGAAATAAATAACATTTTAACTCTCATTTCCTTCTGTCTTTAACTTAGAACTTTGATTCACTTTTCCCATTACTGTCTTTTTTGCTGGCCTTCTCTTTGCGTTTTTTGCCGCTCCCTTTGCACATGCTGTAGGACAAGGTGATGATGAACACCAGGCTGAGAAAGCCGACCACTGCTGACAGGCCGATCAACACCTCCTTTCGAGAATCTGTCTCTGGAACAAATGGAAAACAAGCAAAGTCATGAAACGACCAGCAGGTGAGAAGTAAGTAAAAGTGTAGCTTTACATATTTAAAGTTCAGAGATGTGAGAATTGACAGTGACCTCTGTGATAAGATAGGACTTTACTGCTGTTAGATAATAAAAACCAGTCTTTGTGATATCAGAGAAGTCCTGTAATAAATGTTATCCATGTGAGACTGAGTTCACTTGTTATGGAGACTGGTTCAAAGGGTTTTATGATTACTCACAGCTTCTACAAAGGTTTAAGTACCTCGCATGTTTCTAAGTATTATTTTTTGTTATTTGGTGTTTGTACTAAGGCTGTCATGATCAGTATTGGGTTAGTTAGACAAAAAGGCATCTTGTACCATTGAAAAGCCTGTTTATTTCACTTTTAAACAGCGCCATATTTGAAGGGACCATGCATTTGTGGGATGAGCAGCAGAGCTGAGAATGTGGGTTGCACCCATGAAAAATTTGCATTATCTTTTCTGCTAATGCCAAACAGCTTATTCTGCTGTTGACTCTTGTTTGGTGGTTGGTGGATTGGATGATTGAGCTCTGAAGAAACAGGACATATTGGCAATTTGATCTACACAGAAGCACCAGAGATAGTGCATTTTTAACTTACTGCCACTGTCTCCTCCTTTGTCTTTCTCAGGAGCCAGCATGAGCTCAGTGTTCTTCAGGTGTCCGTCATGAACCTCTGGTTCTATCCCCAGCAGATGGCACATCAGTGGGTACAGATCAACCATCTCCAGGGGTCCAACTGTCTTATCTACCTGGAAGTCCGGTCCCACCGCCCTGAAGAACGCCCTCATATTCTCCACTTCATTATCAAAGCCGTGCTCTCCTTTGTTGGAGTTCAGAGGTAGAAACTGTAACACAAAGAAATCAGAAGTTGGGGGAATTATTGACTTTATCTTAAAGAGGATAAAAGAGAAATGAAACCAGTGTTAGAAATTCTAATGCTAAGTCTGTCTTTATACCAAGGGTCCATGTAGCAGGATAAAAGCTCAGTAGGTACATAGTGGTCGCTGTAATATCAGCCCACCACTGGTTAACGGTGATGTTTCCTGGCTTTAAAGTATTAATTTAACAGGACAGTGCACAGAGCAGGAAACTGAGAAGAAAAAGCCTGAAATGACATGGTAAAGAAGCCAAAGCTTCAATCAGAGCTGCTAGCTTGGAGGAATATACATAGCCTCCACATAATATGACACACCCTGTCAACAATCCTGTCTCTGAGCTCTACAGGCAGTTCATTTGGCCTTGCTTGGGTTTTGCTCTGTTATGCATTGTCAGCTGTGAGGCCTTTGTTAGAGAGGGCTGTGCCTTTCCAAATCATGTCCAATTAACTCAATTTACCATGGGTGGACTCCAATCAAGGGACAACTCAAATTTGAATATTCATTCCACTGTTTTCTCTAACTGTGTAATCTCTTACCCCGTTGACAATGTATCCTGGATCGGCGATGAGGATCAGTGGCAGGAGTCGAGGATGGTTACTGTAGTGTAGTCTAGCTGGCATCTCCTCCTTCTTGTACACATGAAGGTGAGGATGCCCCCCCTTCAGAGCCTGGTACACAGTCTCCAGCTTCCCCTCTTTAGGAAGCAGCATCCCAACAGGACCATAATCCAACAGCTGGAACTGGATATCCTTGAAACTGAAGCCAGGGATCTTGGAGAGGATGATCTTCTGAACATCTCCACCACGGAAGATCTCATTCATCCCGTGATCTGCAGTGATGATGATGTTGAGCTTGTCTGTAAGGCCGTGTTGTTGGACCTTTTCTCGCAGGTAGCCCACAGTACGGTCCACTTGTTTGACCATCTCTCTGACCTCTGCAGAGTCAGGTCCGTAGTTGTGCCCTGATATGTCTGGTTCTCCAAAGTACAAAGAGACAAAGTCCACGTCTTGTTGGTGGAACCACTCTCCAATCACCTTGTCTACATTCAGCCGCCATTCTGTCTCGTTAGAGAATTCATAAAAAGGAGGCTCCACCTGCTTGAACATCACGTTCTCTCCTTCGTACTCGGGTGCAGTGCCAGGAAAATGTAGTGAGCCTGCCTTCAGACCCTGAAATAATAGGATGGCTTTATTCAGAATAGTCAAAAGCAAGGTAACACGATATATATTTAAAAAGAAAGCAGATGTATGATAAGAACCTGTCTCTGAGCTGTTATCCAGATAGGCAAGCTCCCATTGTCCCAGTAGGAATCAACAAACTGGGTCTGGTAGTACTGCTTCTTCTCCTGAGTGGTCGTGTTGAACCAGATGTTGTGGATGACGCCGTGATTCTCAACATGGCGTCCTGTTAAAAGGAAAATAACATGTTCAGAAACGGTTATAATTTTAATTTATGTATCAGACATGTCTTTATTTGTCCAAAGCATCCAAAGAGTAGGGGCATGCACCCAAAAGGGACAAGACCAAAAGTCAGACCTGCTAGAAAGCCGAAAAAGACTGTAGCCTCAGTACATGGGCCCTACTCCACCAACTGAACTAAACCGACTTCCAGTGTGGGACAGGTTAAGGTGCAACCCAGTCAATAGGCAAAAAGAAGCAATCTTAATCCAAGTAGGAAGCCCAACAGCAGCGAGTTCTGCTTGAACTATGTTGACAACAGACAGCTTATATTATCAATATAAATCTAACGTGAAAAAGCAGACTACTTTCTTGCTCTGTTAATCCACATGGCCTGTATCAGACATCACTTCTGCTACTTCAGACATAATAAGGGGAGAGTGGTTTTTATCCTTGAACACTCTCATAAGACACTTGTATTGGGATAAAAAAATGCAGAAATGGTAGGTCTAGCCTCTGATTGAAATACGTCAACACAGCCAAGACAGCCTAACTGTTAGCAGCTGCTGCTACCGCAAGTTTATTAGGGGCGTGCTGCAAGGCAGAAACTGTCAACAGGGTTCAGGAGGATTTTCAAAATAAAAGCAGAGCTTAAATATGACAGTGTAGATCAATGTTTTGACTTTCTCTATCAATCTGACTTGATAACGAATCAATCAAAAATTACACTCTGTGATAACATCATATAAATCTGGTCTTAATTCAGCACCTCGCATGTGTGTCGCCAATTTCCCTCTGCCTTCAAAATGTCCGTACACACAGGTCAGAGTTAGCTAAGTGCACACATTTTACCATCAGGTCTGTTTTTTTTTTTTTTTTACCCACGCTGATGAAATCGGCAGGGAGTTATGTAAAGGATTCTGTATCTTTCCTTTCTTTCTTTCTTTGTTCGTTTGTTTGTATATGTACAAGATAACTCCAGAACGGAAAGTCAGATCTTCCCCAAACTTTCAGGGAATGTTGGGATAGTGACAGGGAAGAATCGATTAGATTTTGGTGATGATCCGCACACCCGTTCAGTTTTTCTCGGACTTCAAAATTTTGAACACCATAGTAATCAATGGGAGCATCAGTTCCTCGGTGGCGCTGCTTAGGCGTGGGTCTGCCGCCTCAGACGGCCATTCTATTTTTTTTTTTTTTTTTTTTTTTTTTAATAGATGACAGACTTTGAGTGAAAAGTGGCGTACGCCAATTTCAGGCCCTGTTTTGTGTGTACGCTACTTTTATAAATAAGATCTCAGGTCTGTGATGAATCTTTTTCTTTTCTGCAGATAGAAGTAAAGAATGTACACTGTCACCATTTTGTTGTCTGTTTGCATGTTTGTCTCCGTTTATACGGCATGAAAGCCACTGAGTGTCTGCACAAAGACAAACAAGCGCAGTGAAAGACTGAGCCACTTGGCATTTACCCCCATTTTTGTGTATATCAGCCTCGTTGAAACAATAATCTATCCCAAACGCAAGTGCTAACAGCCGAGTACAGTGGCCTGAATCTGATTCGACAAGGTCAGATTCAATGTGACTTTTATGACTGTTCACACTGTCAGAAAATAAAATCATATTCAGGTCACTTTTAACTGCAGTGTGAACGTAGCCTTAAGGCCCATTTATACTCCCTTTACGTACGAAAATGTATACGTCCTTTTCAAACGATGTTACCGTCACTGCTCACATACTTCCATGCGTCCTTTACGTTGGCATTGATGTTAACCAATCCACGGGGGGGGCAGCCCAGAGATAAAAGTTTATGACAAAAACAAACTCAAAAACAAACATGGTGACTGTGGAGGAAGAATTGATAATGTACCTCTTGCTTAAAGACAAAAATGGAGGCAGCGTTTCTGACCAACTCGCACAACTTTTCCTCAAAAAGTTCCGCCATTGTTATTTCTTCTTCGTGTCTCACTAGAGCTACTAATCTGGTAGTAACAGCCACACTGCCCCCACAGTTTCCGATGGTACTGCTCCATTTGGCCCGTATCCGTAAGCTTTATGGAAACGTGCAGAAATACGGACAAAATGAACGCGGAGCACGGACAGAAGGCTCCATCCGTATCTGGGTCCATATTTAACGTTGAGCATAAATGGGCCTTTAGAGGGAAGCACAGAGCATTGGGTGTTCACATCAAGCCCTGTTACCATTGGTGTGTTAGCTGTGTTGGCCACAGTTTACATCTCTCAGATATAACCTCCAATTTCTGCATACAGCAACCGCGCCACAATCCACTGGTGAATCGTACTGTGGAGCAAATCACTCCCTCTCTAGTCTATCAGAGCAGTTTCACGGCTCTAGTCTGGCAGCTGCACGTCCCTAAATCCCCACTCCACTGTGCTTGGGAATACGCTGCAGCTCTATTTCCAGCGCTGACACTGCCAAACCATGTCAAAACACAATGCACGGACTCCAGCTTGTAAATCATCACTATATCAACATTACGTCTCATCCTGCAGCGAAAGCAAAGGCTCATCAGGAGGTCAGTGGGTCACAGAGCCACAACGGCGCCATTGACGAGGAAAAGTTGACTTTAAAGGACATTTAGCAAAAGGTACTATAAACATACTATTCCTGCGTGAGTTCGCAGTTCTCCATGATCTCTGGGGTGTGCTGCGCACTGCTCTAGACACGCTTCCAGTCGGCAAAGTTGCTCGCTTTCGGTCAGAGCAAACTAGCAGCGATTCAGTGCGCCGCGCAGTCTTCGTACATGGAAATTGTGGGTAAGGCCCTCATGAAAGTACAGGCCCTGGGCTTCAGTCCCAGCTAGATTCTCTGGGTTGTTTAGCTTTAATATCTAGAGACGGCTGCTCCAGCTTAAGAATAAATCAAAACAATCCCAGTTTTGATTTCAAAACAGCGGCACTACTTCCGATATGGCTGAAAAACTTCTCCAGTTCGCTGATAGCAAAGAAACATTTGTGCATTTTACAGAGGTCTAAAAATCAAGATATACTAGTGTGTTTCATTAAACTATACTTGTGATAATTCCACTACAATCCCCAGAGAAAAGGCAGAATTTTTGGGCATTATCAAGCAAACAAAGACTATGATACATACTTGTAGTTTACTGTTTACCTGTGAGCATTGTGAAGTGAGAGGGGCTGGTAATGGTGAGAAAAGGTGGTATGACGTACTCTGCCTTCACCCCATCCCGAGCCATCTTATCCAGGTTGGGGGTTTCCACATATTGGTCATAGTCCCAGCGGAAACCGTCGAAGGAGATGAGCAGCAGCTTGTTCCTGGTGGACTGTGTTAAAGCAGAGTCCCTCCGTGGGGCAGCAGCAGTGAGGCCAAGGAGAGCAAGGCAGAGCAGCAGCATGGCGGAGAGTTTAGTCGTGGTTGTAATGATCTCAAAAAAGACTCAGATTCTTACTTCATTCAGACTTTTTTCATCAATGTCTGCTTTAAGAAGACCCTAATGTTCCTCTGCTGTTCCCTCTGGAATTATTAGACTGTTGCACAATGTTGTTGACCAGACTTCTCATTAGTGTTTGTGTTGGAAATTGGTCTCCACCCATCCAATCATAAACACAGGCCAGCTTTATGCCTTTATTATGGTGATAGAGAGATAGCTGAGAATAACTCAGAACCCTCTGAACCTGCAGCATGCACAGACACAGGATGATAGAAGATGCACAAAAATCAAAGAGAGTTCAGAGGTATTTGGAGGAATCAACAAGCTAGAAAAAGCATTTCTGTGCTTAAAACACCAATTTCCAAAAAAGTTGGGGCACTGTGTAAAATGTAATGTAATGCAATTATTGTCAGATCTTGTAAACCCATATTTTACTCAGAATAGAACATAACAGAAGTTGAAACTGACACATTTTTCCATTTCATGAAAAATATTAACACATTTTAAATTTGACGGCAGAGAAGCATCTAAAAAAAGTAGGGACAGGGCCATGCTTACCATTGTGTAGCACCCCCTTTTTTTTAACAACAGTCTGTAAATATCTGGGAAGTGATGAGAACAGTTGTTGGAGTATTGGAAGAGGAATGTTGTCCCATTCTTGTCTGATGTAGGATTCTAGCTGCTCAACAGTCCTGGGTCTTTTTTGCTGGGTCTTTCATTTCCTAGCATATGTTGCTCTAAAACCTCTATCTACTTTTAACATTGATAGTTCCTTTCCAGATGTGTAAGCTGCCCACACCACAGGCACTAATGCAACCCTATACCATCAGAGGTGCAGGCTTTTGAACTGTGTAATTATAATACACTGGAGGGTCCCTCTCCTCTTTAGAAGGCCCCAGGATCATGAGCCTCCAATACTGACCTTTGGCCTTTATCCTTGCTCACAGAGATTTCTGCAGATTCTCTGAATCTTTTGATGATATTTTGCACTGTAGATGATGGGGTATTCAAAGCCTTTTTAATTACACATTGAGGAACTTTAAAAAAAAAAAAAAGAAAATAGCAGAAAAACCGACTGATTAGTGAGCCCTGGTGGAAGACTCTCACCTGGCTTCTTCACTCCCTGATTCTTGTGCCTGCCTGCCATATGTAATCTAATGAAGACTTTGTAAGTACATCCCTTCTTTTTTTCCTCTCTTTTTTCTTGTTTAAAGTGCCTGGCTTCTCTTATATTGGACATGATGAGGGCTGAACGATTTACAAAAATAATCTAATTGCGATTTTTTTCCCCCAGTATTGTGATTGCGATTTAATATGCAAATATTTTTAGGGTCCTCATCTTATGGATTGTTCAGCAAACACAAGCAATAAACCATTCTATATTATAACCACCACAACGTTAGATAAATAAAACTAGGGATGAATTATTTGAAAAAATATCTAATTGCAGTTTTGGTTCAGTTGCAATTGCAATACTGAAGGGGATGCTTTTTTTTCTTGTTTAAGATATAATACATGTACAGGAAAGGTAGGATGTTTGTAGACTATTCCAAAAACAGTCATTTGAATGTATGCATAATGTGTAGAGCATGAAATCTCTGCTGCAAAAAATTGTATTGAACTTGTATTTTGACACATTATTGCAATATCTGCGATTTGAAAATTGCAACAGGCCATATTGCAATTTAATCTCATTTGCGATTAATTGCCCAGCCCTAGACATGATTTCCCCCTGTAAAGCACCCAACTTTGTTTTACAATTCTTCCTCCTGAATCATTTTCAATAAGACAGTCATCCCCATTTGTTCTCTATTTTTCTGGAATTGTTCCCCAATTTTTGCTGTGTATTTCCAGATTGGTAAACCTCTTCCCAGCGTTACTAAATTCTTCATGTTACTCAAGGTTATTTTAGTGGCTGTTTTTACTTTTCCAGGCTTTTTTGCCCTGCACTACTTTTTTGGGATGTGTTGCTACGCTCAAATTCGAAATGAGCTAATAGTTTTTATGAAATGTTAAAATGTCTCAGTTTCAACATCTGATATGTTGTTTATGTTCCATTAAGAATAAAATGTAAGTTTATGAGATTTGAAAATAAATGCATTGTTTTTTTTTACATTTTACACAGTGGCCCAACTTTTTTGGAACTGGTGTTTAAAAGATGTTTTACATACTTAAACTTGTATGTTGTAATTCATTATTCAAGGCGATAGTTATAAGTTTATGTAGTTCAGCGGTAACAGCTAGTCCTGAGTAAAACCGCCCACTGCACTCCCGTTTACCCCTCTAATTAGAAGGTCAGAATAAATTCTAAAAAAATGACAGGAGACACTAAAAATAAGGTTTCTAGTTTTAGGGGGAAAAAAAGAAATCCCCAGTTCGCTCTATGATTAACTGGCAACCAGTCTAGGGTGTACCCCGCCTCTTGCCCAGTGACTGCTGGGATAGGCTCCACCCCCCCACGACCCCCATGGATAGATGGACACTCCCACCTGTTTCAATAGGCTGGCTATGGCCTACCGTGGCTTCATTTAGTCAGATTTGGAGGTTGCTTGATGTTTGATCGTTGTTGTATCATCATCTTCAGATAATTTCCTGTAATAATGGATGTTTATATGCTTATTATACAGTTGCAAGTAAAAGTATGTGAACCCTTTTTCTGCATAAATTGGTCATAAAATGTGTTCTGATCTTCATCTAAGTCACAACAATAGACAAACACTCTCTGCTTAAACTAATACTGCACAAAAAAAAATGATATGTTTTCATGTTTTTCTTGAACAAAACATGTAAACATTCATAGTGCAGGGTTAAAAAAGTATGTGAACCCATAGGCCAATGACTTCTCCAAGAGCTAATTGGAGCCAGGAGTCAGCCAACCTGGTTGGTTAAAGCTGCCCTGCCCTATAAAAACACACACCAGTTTTGAGTTTGCTGTTCTCAAGAAGCATTGCCTGATGTGAACCATGCCTGGCACAAAAGAGCTCTCAGAAGACCTACGATCAAAAATTGTTGACTTGCCTTAAGCTGGAAAGGGTTACAAAGTATCTCTAAAAGCCTTGATGTTCATGTGTCCACGATGAGACATACTGCCAACAAATGGAGAAGGTTCAGCACTGTTGCTACTCTCCCTAGGCGTGGTCATCCTGTAAAGATGACTGCAAGAGCACAGAGCAGAATGCTCAATGAGGTGAAGAAGAATCCTAGTGTCAGCTGAAGACTTACAGAAATCTCTGGCACATGCCAACTTTTGTGTTGACAAATCTACAATAAGTAAAACATTAAAAAAGAATGGAGTTCATGGGAGGACACCACGGAGGAAGCCACTGCTGTGCAAAAACAACATTGCTGCACATTTGAAGTTTACAAAAGAGCACCTGGATGTTCCACAGCACTACTGGCAAAATATTCTGTCCACAGATGAAACCAAAATTGAGTTGTTTGGAAGGAACACACAACGCTATGTGTGGAGAAAAAAAAAGCAAAGCAAACCAACATCAAAACCTCATCCCAACTGTGAAATATGGTGGAGGGTCCATCATGGTTTAGGGCTGCTTTGCTGCCTCAGGGCCTGGATGGATTGCTGTCATTGACGGAAAAATGAATTCCAAATTTATCAAGACATTTTACAGGAAAACTTAAGACCATCTGTCCACCAACTGAAGCTCAACAGAGGATGGGTGATGCAACAGGACAACGACCATAGAAGTAAATCAACAACAGAATGGCTTTGACAGAAGAAAATACACCTTCTGGAGTGGCCCAGTCAGAGTCCTGACCTCAACCCGATTGAGATGCTGTGGCGTGACCTCAAGAGAGCAATGCACACCAGACATCCGAATAATATTGCTTAACTGAAACAGTTTTGTAAGGAGGAATGGTCCAAAATTCCTCCTGATCGTTGTGCAGGTCTGATCTGCAACTACAGGAAATGTTTGGTTGAGGTTATTGCTGCCAAAGGAGGGTCAACCAGTCATTAGCCTATGGGTTCACATACTTTTTCCACCCTGCACTGTGAATGTTTACATGTTTTGTTCAATAAAACATGAAAACATATCATTTTTTGTGCAGTATTAGTTTAAGCAGACTGTGTTTGTCTATTGTTGTGACTTAGATGAAGATCAGAACACATTTTATGACCAATTTATGCAGAAATCCAAGAAATCCCAAAGGGTTCACATACTTTTTCTTGCAACTGTATTACCATTTTATCATGAAGCTGGATGAGAGCAGAGGGCATGGGCAGCTCACCTGAAACCAGATCCTTTCACTGAATATTAATAGTATGTTTTCCCTGTTGCTGACTGTCTACTTTGAAAAGACAACACTGTAAAGAGTCATCAGATAACTTAACCTTTGGTGGAAAAAGAAGGGGAAAGAGAGGCAAGAGGTAAAAACAGGATAAAGGTGGCAATGGCCAAAAAATGGAAAAGAAAAGGTTAGACTGGTTAAGAAAGATGCAAAAACAGCCAGGTAGAGCAGTTAAAAAAAAAAAAGGAAAAATGTTCTAAAAGTCTAAAAAAGTAGAAAAATGAGCGAAAACAGTAGTGAAAAGGGGTTAAAAGTGGCTAAGAATAGCAAAAGTGGGTCTGAAGTGGTGAAATTGGTGAAAAAGATGAAAAGCAGTTAAAAAGTGGTAAAATGGGTTTAAATCGAAATGTTTGAAATGTGGTAAAAATGAATTCAAAGTTGCAAAAATGTCCAGGTAAAGTAGTAAAACAAAAAACTACTCAAAAGTGGAAAAAATTGGCTAAATGGTAAACAGTCACAAAATAAGCAAGAACAGTTGTGATAAGTGATTAAATTGTGATTTAAAAGTGGTACGAATACTAAGTTCAACATCAGACCCTGATACAAGCTTGACATACTTTCAAGCTCCAAAATGACCTGACTGCTCCCTAAGATTCTTGCCCCAATGCGTTGATTTCATCAATAAATCAGAACTGGGGGGCATTTACTGGGTTTTCACTGGATGGGCATGCCTGGGCCTTAGATGACTCTGATTGGGTGTTCATGGTCATTCTCTGACCAGGAACAGGCCTATCAGCTTGAAGCTTTGCAAGATAGAGCCACCTGATGGCGGACGATGAATCTGGACAATCTGTTGGCTTTGCAAGGTTAGGTTAAAGGTCGTGACAAAGCCGATTGAAAGCAAACTCTGAATTCAGCAACTGCTGTACAACTTTAAAAGAAAACTCTGGTACTCAGATCTAGATTATACATTTAAGTAAAGTAAAAATTCATACTGAAGGAATGCACATTCATCTGACTTCATAAAATAAAAGTTTAATTCACATTCAGAATGTAATCTTTGAGAATATAAATAGAAAATCTTGAGCTACATGAGCCATTTTAATAGGTGAAACATTTAAAATATTAAAACAAGTTTATAAATTATTATATTCAGACCCCACACAGATTTACACTTATTTAATAAAGAAAAAGGGTTTAAAAAACATCTCAGTTCCTAAAAGCTGGTCTGCTTGGTGTCTTTCTTCTTTTCAGCAGCCGTTTGTTTGGTGTCGTAGCTGAGGGAGGAGTCAACAGGGAAGAGGAATTAGTCAGAAAATAGAAACTCTAGCATTGTAACGGTGAATAAGACATCATTACCAGGGGGATGATAACAAAGGACAAATGATAAAAGTATCTTACCTGTTCGTTGTTCTTCTCCTTTTACACCAGGCGTGTGAAACGGTCACTAAGAACACCAACACCAAAAACCCGGCCACTGCTGAGAGGCCGATAAAAACCTGGTACTGGGTATCTACAACTGAAAAAAAACAAGAAAGTCTCAGCAAGGAAAGAGTTAACTGAATAAAACAGCAAAGTGGAGAGACTCACAGAGCAGACGGACGAAGATGATGGTATTCTTTAAAGAAATGGCATTAATAAAGATGGTCAAATTAACAAGAACTGTCATCAGATCTACATATTAAAGCCATGCACTTCAGCAGTGGTTATCATAATGTAGGTTTAGTCATCTTTCCTGCACACAGTCTCACTTTATATATTATTACCATAATAAATTACAGCTCCATGATGTCTCATTCTAGCAGAAGTGATGACTCAGCATCAAGTCTAAAGATCATCATATGGTCATCATTTCCTTATCAGCCAATATAAGTCATTATGTTTGGGTTTTATTGGATATCAGCAGCTTTATGGATGGTTTTATTGATGCATGTTTTAGTAAAATGTTATTTTGTAATCAAAATAAAGCTGTATAATTTATCGTTATAGAAATGTTTTGCACCAAACTTAAAAAATGCATGATCAGAAATGATTTAAATAACTTTTACTGATAGCTAACCTTTATACTTAACTTTATCAGGTAATTGTTGCATCAGACAGCCTTAAATAAACGGTTCAGTTTCAGCATTTTTATGATTTATTTCCACACTAAACATGATGTAGTCAAGGTGAGTATATTTAAATGCACATTAATAGCTCAGCAGGATATCTCAGTGCAAAAGTGCTTTAAGATAATCATTTTATTGACAGAAGAATGACCAACTCTGCTACAGTAGGTGGCGATATTCCCCCTTTCTGCTGGGTTCTATTGGATTGCTGGTACAAATACAGTGCACACTATCTCCCTATATTATGGCGAGGAGGAAAGTCTAACCTGACACACTGGATCCATTGCATGCATATATTGCAGGACCAGAAAATGTTGGCAGGAGTCAAACCAGGCTAGGATATAGCTGAGTCCTGTCAGGCCAGAGATACTAGACTTATCTTTGAACACCTGTGCACATGATGGCTGAATGTGATTGGTGCGTCAGCTGTTCCCTTTATCAGAAAGTACCATAAAAAAGACACATACAGTGTACGCTTATGACACTTCTTACCATTGCTGTCTCCCTCTGGGTTTGTGGAGATCAGCATGCCTTTGGTGTTGTCCAAATGTCCGTCATTGATCTCAGGTTTTATTCCTAATAGATGGCACATCAGTGGGTACACATTAACCGTCTCAAAGGGTCCAAACTGCAGGTTTTTCTGGAAATCGGGACCCACAGCCCTGAAGAACGGCTTCATATCCATCACCAAGTTGTCAAAGCCGTGCTCTCCTTTGTGGGTCTGAAAAGGAAAGAACTGTGTGGAAAAAAATAAAGGGTCAGCTATGAAAAGGAGGTATTTCAGATCAAATTATTCTATAATTATCCTGAAATTAGAAAAAGTCTTAGGTCTTTAGGTCTGCAGAGAATTCTGGTGTTGCTGATTAATCCAGATCCAATTCTCAATGAATAACTATAAAGTATTTAAATTGACTTATTGTGTTAAACTATGTATAGTCATATTAAACCATGCTACTGTAGCTGTTTTTTTTCTATTGGCTGATCTGGAGGCAGTGTTACACCAGCAAACATCACTGCCCTCAAATGTAACAATACCAAAACATTAGAAAAATCTGCAATTTTTTTAATGTAATAATTCAACAAACTTCATAATTTTCCCACAGATGTAATAGCATTTTCTATTACAAACGTAATAACTATGACAAATGCGGGGATTTATCATGTTTGCGGAAAGGTAAAAATCTCAGCCTAAGCTGAGGTCACATCAGAAAAATTAGTCATGGCAATATTTTGTTCGCCATGTAACAGGAAGTAGGTTTTTTCAGTCTTAAAACACTGGAAGAGGTATGAATCTTTGCAGGGTGGATCAAAGGCTTTGTTTTTTTTCCATCTCTCTATGAATTGTAAGATTATATTTACAGTGCTGATAAAAGTATTTACCCACTTTGATGTTTTACCATTTTATTTGTTTTAGAAATAAACCATGGTCCATATATATATATATCTATTCTTTTTACAAAAAAATACCAAAAAATACCTAATGTCTTACTGAAAACAGCTTTCTACACAGTAATGTCAATTAAATAAAAATATATGAGGTAAAATATTTGATTGCATTAATTTTTCACCCTCTTTAAAGAGAATGACCTAATTCAACAGAAGTCCAGCCAATTGGTGCCAGTAGTCTCACAATTACTGAAATGGGGATCACATGAGTGCTGTGAATGTGTCTCAATTGACTGTAGTATAAAGACAAAGTCTAGAGGGTCCAGTCACTGGTTAATCAGTATTCCTGGCTACCATTTCACCCAAAAGACAAAGGAACACTAAGCAATTCAGAGAAAAGGTTATTGAAAAGTTTAAGTCAGGGAGGGATACAAAAAATCCATGGTAAGGAAAATCCCCCAGAGTTCAGTTAAATTTATCATCAAGAAATGGAAGGAATATGGCACATGTGTAAATCTACCTAGATCAGGCCGTCCTCAAACTGAATGAGCGTGCAAGAAGGAGACTACTGACAGAGGCCACCAAGACACCTATGACTACTCTGAAGAAGTTCCAAGCTTCAGCAGACGAGATTAGAGCCTGCATCAAACAACTGTTGCTTGTTATAAGTCTGGTCTCGAGTTCTCCAAAAAACATGTGGGAGACTCCATGGTCAAGTGGAAGAAAGTTTTTTTGGTCTAATGAGATCAAAATGGTGCTTTGTGGTGGCAGCATCATGCTGTGAGGATGCTTCTTGGAAGCCAGACATGTAAGGCCTGTAAAATTAGAGGGTAAAATCAGTGCTGTTGCTTGCACACCTTTTCTTACCACACATCCCTTCCAGTCAACTTTCTATGAATATGCTTTGATTCAGCCTCTGAGAACAGCCTGCTCTTTCAGCACTGACCATCTGTGGCTTATCCTCCTTGTGGAGGTTGACAGTGATTGTCATCGGGGCAATAATCAAGTCAGCAGTCTTCCCCATGACTGTGGTTGTGTGAACTTAATTAGATTGAGAGAATAAAGGCTCAGGAAACCTTTGCAGGTGTTCTAAGTTAAATGGCTGATTAGAGCTCTTTCCAGGACTGAAATAACTGACAAAAAATAGATTTGACATTACTTTTTCAAGATGCACCTGTATTTTGATTATAAAAAAGTGAAAACTCAAGGGTTTTTTGCTACAAGACTTTTCATCTGATGACAAAGAAAACTGAGACCTAAGCCAAAAACGTGCTGTGCTTTCACTCACCCCATTGATAACATAACCAGGATCAGCATAGAGGATGATGGGCAGGAGTCGAGGATGGTTACTGTAGTGTAGTCTGGCTGGCATCTCCTCCTTCTTGTACACATGAAGGTGAGGGTGTCCCCCCTTCAGAGCCTGGTACACCTTCTCCAGCTTCCCCTCTTTAGGAAGCAACATCCCAGCGGGGCCGTAGTCCACCAGATGAAACTTGATGTCTCTGAAGCTGAAGCCGGGGATCTTAGAGAGCATGATCTCATTGACCGTTCCACCTCGTAGGACTGTGGTCATCCCGTGGTCGGCGGTGATGATGATGTTGAGCTTGTCTGTGAGGCCGTGTTGTTGGACCTTTTCTCGCAAGTAGCCCACGGTACGGTCCACTTGTTTGACCATCTCTCTGCGCTCTGGGGAATCTGGTCCAAATCTGTGGCCTACTTTATCTGGTTCTCCAAAGTACAAGGAGACAAAGTCCAGGTCTTGTTGGTGGAACCACTCTCCAACCACCTTGTCGATGTTCTTCCTCCAGTCTGTCTCATTGGAGTGATCGTAGAGAAAGGGCTCTACCTGTTGAATCTTGACAGTCTCGTTTCTGTAGGTGGCTGCTGTGCCAGGAAAATGCAGAGAGCCTGCCTTCAGACCCTGGAGGAATAAAACAGATACATGAGGATAAATCCTTGTGATTCTGTAGAGACATAGACAGGAATACAGTACATATGTAGACAGATATAAACCTCACTAACCTGTCTCTGTGCTGTTATCCAGATGGGCAGGCTTCCATTGTCCCAGTAGGAATCAACAAACTGGGTCTGATAGTACTGCTTCTTCTCCTGAGTGGTGGTGTTGAACCACAAGTTATGGATGACGCCGTGATTCTCAATGTAACGACCTGGAGACAAAAGTTCAGATAGATAAGAAGATCAAGAAAGCAGAGAGGAAACTTTCATGTTTGACATGAAAATATGCACTGAAGTGCATGGAGAGAATATGATGCTTCTACTGGACTTTTTTGGGAAAGGTAAAATATTTCAAATATTTGGTAGTGCACATCCCTCCACTCAGTAAAGCGATATGTGTTGCCACCTGCCACCAATGTTTTCTTCTTCTTTTGTTATTTAATGGTTAAAGGGATACTTCAACATTTTGGCAAATTCGCCCATTGCCATAATTCCTATAGTCTTAGTAATAGGTTTGTTACCTTTAGTTGTTGGTGCAAGCTATTTTTAGATAGGCGCTTCTGAGTTCAGACCTGCTGTGCCAACTCAATGTAAGCAGACGGCTTTCCCTCATCAAACTCATCAAATACACAATCCAACAACTCCAAAGCGCTCTCGTGGACAAGTTGTGACCTGCACATTCACCACGCTATGAAATAATAACGTATAATTGTGTAACATTATGACACATGAAGCAAATACTCGGAACTATTTCTTGAGTAAACCACTGGGCGGAGTGACACAGTGCAGCAGCCGTGTCTGGAGTGCTTTGTATTTAGCTTTAGAACATCTCCATCTCGTAATGTTCCATGATTATTTCATAGCGTGGTGAATGTGCAGGTCACAACTTGTCCACGAGAGCGTTTTGGAGTTGTTCGATTGTGTATTTGATGAGTTTGATGAGTATTTCAACTCGTAATTTTCACTTCTCATATAATATTTTGAGCTTTAAGATTTATAACTCTAATTTTTAAATGATATTTTGACCTTTTTAACCAATTATTTTGTATTTCACCTCATATTTTCAACTCCAAACTTTGACTTCATAATCCCAGAGTTTGACCTTTTAGACTCACAATTTAAAATTTTGAATCGCATTTTGACTTTAATTTCATGATTACAAATTTTATTTCATCTTTTGACCTTTTAAACTCATGATTTGACTTCTTTCTAATATATTTGCCATAAAAAAATATTTTTCCAATTACATGGTTTTACCTTTTTGAACTATTAAGTTTTCGTTTCTCAGATTGTTAGCCTTTAAACTTTTCTTTTTAACTTTTTAAATGTCAAAATAGTTTATCATCAGTGCTAAGTTTTTTTTTTTTCATATTTTATTACTTGTGAAACAAGGTTGACAGTTTATGGTTAAAAAGGTGACCCTGTTAGGTTATAGATGATCATGTCAACATGGGCCACACACATTACACTGTAAAAAACAACAAAAACAACAAAAACGAATTTTTAAAAGGGCACTTGCTTGGTCCAGAGGGCAATGGGCAGGTGCTGTAGCACCACCTAGAGTCTATCTGTGCACGCCACTGGCTGTAAGTATGACTTGAACGCACCAGTGAGGGGAATCCTATGTGCGTCATTGAACTTATACGGGCATCAAAGCGAGCTGTGCAGAGGCCTGTACTGTAGTAACACAAATGCTAAATTAGACAACACATAAAAGTAAATGTTGAGGAGAAAGTGACTGTTCACCTCTCACTGTGTGCAACGCCATTTTGCCAAGTCGTTCCGACCAACTCGGGCTGCTTGGATCCTACCCGAAATCCAGAGTTGGAGTCCCCAGCTCAAGGGCCGTTCTATTGCACTTTTCCAGTTCGGAGGTCGGATTTATCCGAGTTCCAAGTACAATCGAACGCAGCATAAGTAACGTACGTCACAAACTTTATATAAAGGTAGAATGTTACCGCCTCTAACCAGCCTTACCATTCAGAGACCACTCCCGTCCTCTCCTGCACCTGCAC
Source organism: Cheilinus undulatus (assembly GCF_018320785.1). NCBI lineage: Eukaryota > Metazoa > Chordata > Actinopteri > Labriformes > Labridae > Cheilinus > Cheilinus undulatus. The sequence goes on along the minus strand of NC_054884.1, from coordinate 6,553,059 downwards.
TGCCTCAGCTCCGAGAGCTTCCGGCTTTAGTAACACCGGTGCTGGAGCCAACGGCCCAAACAGGTAGTGCTCAAGACCACGACACTACAGCCTGCTTCAGGGGACTCTGGAGGGGAAAAATCCTCCACCTCAAAATATCGCTCCGAGGCAGCAGTGCTGCGGGACTCTGTGTCACTTTCTGGCAAGGGGACGTCACCATCACTCCCGCCTCATCTGGAAAACCCCATCCCTTTCCCTCCCTTCTCTCGGTACCAAACTGCCAATTTTTGGTTCATTTTTCAAAACACTGATTCTTGGGAATTTGGATAAAACATGTCCCACTAATAAAAGTGCTAATTCTGTTGGAAATTAAAAACATTTTCATGAATAAAAAGAATCAAGGTTATAATCAGGGGATCCTTTGCACAAATGTAAGTTTTTTTTCAGGTTTATTTTTATTTTTTATTAATTTAATGATTATATGCTGGCCCATTGCCTACAAAACCAGTTGTCCTCGGATAGGAGATAATCATTCAACTTGATTAAAAAAACAAAAAGTAATAATTGATTTGAATAATACCTTTACCACATGAAAGAGTACATTATAACATGTATTAAACACTAAAAACTGTGGGTTTTTAACAATATTTACTATTATTTTGTGGTTGCTCAAAATGTGTCCCACATATTGGTCACCACCGTCAGATATTTATAAAAAGCAATAAAATCAGGCAACTACAAGATCAACTACTTTCCTGAAGACCCCTTCAAACCTTCAGCTCTACTGCATGCTTCAAGATCACTCAAGCTTCTGTAAGTTTGATATTTTATCTTAAACTTGTTCATATTTTTGGACAATGCTACTGTCACAACCATAACATGTCAGCACCGTCTCTTCTATATAAAAAATATTTGAAGAGATTATGAGATAAATGTTTGCTTTTTAAAAAGAGGTCTGAAGTAGCTACTAACAGAGGGGAAACAAGATGGCTAATGTGAACAACTCATGCATATCATGTGAAAGAGTAGGTTTTCTGTCACCCACCGTCAGACGTCACCACCATCAGGTTTTCTGTCTGACGGTGGTGACAAAAACCTCCAAATGGTCCTAAATGGAGGCTAGAATATAATTGTTGATCACAATTAATATCAATATGATCTGTAATGTTTCATTAACCTCTTTTATCTTTATTTATGTAATTCCTACTATATTTCTTCCATATCGTCCACCCTAGGGGATGAGGTGTGCCTTCCCTCTCTCACTTCACTATTATGCCATGTTCATTTGGCTTACGTCATTTGGGATGCACATAATGCACCTACTACCTACCTACGTAGCATATAGTACACAATATCCCTTTTAGGCTATGCAACAACAACATTTAACCAAATCTAACATTCACTGTAAGTTTACAGAAGAATGTAATGTATTATTTTATGAGTAGGGGGCACTAGATGACAGTTTAAGATGATGTCAGTGTGGCATTGTACATTATTCCTACTGGTAATGACTTTATTTTTTACTATGATGATTTGATATTTGATTATATGGGGATGGGGTACTTAATAATGATATTGCTTCATTGTACCTTATATTCCTTGAAAAATGTTTATCACAGCGCTCAGGGTTGTTATTTTTTGGACAACAAATAGTTAAATAAAGTTTTTCAGCAAGAAGCCATTGACTTGAGTGGTACACATTTCAGAATTGTACGTTGTAATGAGGCCACTGTCACCATAGTCAGATTAGTGTCACCACCGTCAGAGGGAGTTTGAATTGTTTTAAATGAATATGCTTACAAAGTTTCTTCATGGCTATTGAGTTATTAAAGTAACAGTCTCTTTTAATACTAAAATATGTTTGTTAAATAAAAAGGCATTACTTTTTCTATTTAGACTAAAAGTAAACATTGTATGATGTTAGATCTTTTAAAGTAGTACATGTGAAACAGTATAAAAATGAACTAAAGTGAATATTCAACATTTAACCGTGTATATGTGTACTAAGAATCCCAGATAATGATTTAAAAACTCTAAATACATATTAGACCAAATAAATAAAAAATAATTTGCTTTTTATTGTGTCTGACGGTGTTGAAAAAAACAAAGTAATAAATGGAAAAAACACCTATTTTGAAACTAAAGTACAAAATGAGGAGGTTGCACCGGTACATTGCTGAACAGCCAAGACTTTGGTCTGTAATGATATACCTTCAGATTTTGGAATTTAACTTACTTTTTATTTTCAAAATTAAAACCTGTTTTATCCAAATTCCCAAGAATCAGTGAAAAGTAAGGTGGATGAGTGAGCTCTGAGATGGGGGTTAACTTACACTTTAAAGTGAGGGTTCAGTGTGAAAGAGGGCGAGAGAAAGAGAAGGAAGCAGCAGCAGCCACCATCTAAATGACGGACTGATGCAAAAATTCACGTAAAATCAAACCTGTTCAGAAAAAAAAAAAAAGGACGAAAGCTTTGGAGTCAGTGTGCAAGCATGATTAGAACAACATGAGATTGATTTTCTTTAACCTTCCCAGTACGACCCAATAATTTATTATTTTTTATTTATTTCTCCTACATTAAATCCATATTAACATGCACCACAAATGTGTGCACAGCTCACATAATGATTCAGATTCAGTTTTTAAAAGCACTATATAACTGAATGCCTACTTTAACTTTACCTGACTCTAATAGGAGTGTATGTGGTTGAAGAAAGCATGCATTGCCTTTTGTACTCTGAAGTTATTTATCACTAGTTATCTTTTGTGCATGATGTGGGAACATGTTATTTATCTTGCACACAGGAGCAGGCTGATAACTGGTGCACTGAAGATAAAAACTTTAATTTAAATTACTTTATAAGAGTTTTCTCTGTGCGCCAAAATAACTGAAATCCTCCAGATATCTTTCAGAGTACCTGTGAGCAGGGTGAAGTGTGCCGGGCTGGTGATGGTGAGGAAAGGTGGTGTCACATATTGTGCCTTCACCCCGTCCTGGGCCATCTGATCCAGGTTAGGGGTGTCCACATCTCGGTCATAGTCCCAGCGGAAACCATCGAAGGAGACCAGCAGCACCTTGTTCCTGGTGGAAGCAGGTCTTGAAGCGTCCCGTGCCGGGGCAGCAGCAGAGGGAGAGACGCCACAGAGGCAGAGAACAGCGAGGCAGAGCAGCAGCAGCATCTCAGACCGGGATCTGAACGTCTGAGTGAGCAGGGTGAAAGTCTCTGATCCTCTGAGGTGATACAGACTTTATCTGCTCCTTTGTCCTGCTCTGTTCATATCTCTGGACTTTTTTCAGCTGTAGAATCCATATAATTGCTGTTGTTTTACTCACATCACCCGGTCTGAAGCAAATCCGACAGAGATAGAGGCTGATAACGCCAAGCTCTCAAATCTGGACCTTATATAACTCATGTGTCGTGGACTAGAGGTTGATGACTTTATGAACAAGTGAGGATCAACACAGTCAGATAAAGAGAGCTAAACTGCAAACACAGATTGGTTGCCTTTTGGTTAAAAAAAAAAAAAAATCTAAAAATGGTCCAGTGTCAATATGAAGTGTTTGAAATAACAGTGTATCTCAGGTTCTTGCAGCATTTGAGGATTTATTTTTAGAGATGGAATAGTCCAGAAATGCCACAGTAAAGATGAACCCACAAGCATTTTCTAAGAGTTAA